>NW_028167122.1:0-124384 GCF_964263955.1 Coregonus lavaretus | reverse complement strand
GTAAGAGCATTGAAGATGGGTCGTGACTGGGTCTTCCAGAATGACAACGACCCGAAACACACAGCCAGGGCAACTAAGGAGTGGCTCCGTAAGAAGCTTCTCAACGTCCTGGAGTGGCCTAGTGTCACACTCTGGCTCCAGGACTTGTGTATTTGAGCCAGGGTGTATGTTGTTTGTTGGGTTTTGGGTGTAATTTTATGTTTGCATGTCTGTCACGTTTATTTCTAGGTGAGGAGTTCTGTTGTGTCTATTTCTAGGTTGTGGTTGTGTTTCCTTGTTTGTATTCATTGACTCCCAATCGGAGGTAACGAGTGTCAGCTGTCGGCTCGTTATCTCTGATTGGGAGCCATATTTAAGATGTAGGTTTTCTTGTGTTAGTTGTGGGTTATTGTTCCATGTTCCAGTGTCTCTGTTTATTGGACTTCACGCATCGTCTTTGTTTGTTTTGTTTTCGTGAGTACGTTAATTAATAAATCATGTTCACTCGCAACGCTGCGCTTTGGTCCGCTTCTTCATATGTAGACGATCGTGACAGAATAACCCACCAAAAGAGGACCAAGCAGCGTAACAAGCGGCAACAGGACCTACCTCCAACGGATTCATGGACATGGGAGGAGATACGGGCTGGAAAGGGTCCTTGGCCACAAATGGAGGAATATCACCGCCCTCGTGAAGAGCTGGAGGCGGCTGCAGCCGAGAGGAGGTGGTACGAGGAGGCAGCGCGGAGTCGAGGCTGGAAGCCCGTGGTTACTCCCCAAAAATTTTTTTGGGGGGGGCACATGGCTTGGGCGCCTGGGCAGCAGGAGGCTGCCACAGGTAGAGCTGGAGAGAAGGCATTCGGATTACGGGAGCCATTGGCGAGTGGAAGGAGGGAAGTTGTTGTGGCACGGCATGAGAGACTGAAGTGTGTTCCCAGTCTGGTCCGGTCCGTTCTTGATCCCCAGTTAAGGCCAGTGGTGGGTGTTCCCGGTACGGGCCGGTCTGTTCCTACTCCACGCACCAGGTCCACGATGTGCGTCACCAGCCGGCCAGAGTCTGCCGTCTGTCCTAGGGCGTCTGAACTGCCCGTCTGCCAAGCGCTGCATAAGCCGCCCGTCTGTACTGAGCCTGCAAAGCCGTCCGTCTGCCATGAGCCTGCAGAGCCGTCCGCCAGACAGAATCAGACACCTGCTATGGAATCAGCAGGAGCCGACGCAGCCCATACTAGACTGGAAGCTCAGGTTCGGAACCAGAAAGAGCAGATCCTGCAGATGGGAGCCGCCCTGCTGGAGGTGATGACTGCTATCCGAGGCTGGGGTCCGCCTCCACCGCCAGCCTCCCAGCCAGCACCATCAGCCAGCCATGAGCAGCCAGAGCCGGTCAGCCCGGATCCGCCAGAGCCGTCCCGCCAGGATCCGCCAGAGCCGTCCAGCCAGGATCAGCCAGAGCCGGCCAGCCAGGATCCGCCAGAGCCGGTCAGCCCGGATCCGCCAGAGCCGTCCCGCCAGGATCCGCCAGAGCCGTCCAGCCAGGATCAGCCAGAGCCGGCCAGCCAGGATCCGCCAGAGCCGGTCAGCCCGGATCCGCCAGAGCCGTCCCGCCAGGATCCGCCAGAGCCGTCCAGCCTGGATCCGCCAGAGCCGTCCAGCCTGGATCCGCCAGAGCCGTCCCGCCAGGATCCGCCAGAGCCGTCCAGCCAGGATCAGCCAGAGCCGGCCAGCCAGGATCCGCCAGAGCCGGTCAGCCCGGATCCGCCAGAGCCGTCCCGCCAGGATCCGCCAGAGCCGTCCAGCCTGGATCCGCCAGAGCCGTCCAGCCTGGATCCGCCAGAGCCGTCCCGCCAGGATCCGCCAGAGCCGTCCCGCCAGGATCCGCCAGAGTCGTCCCGCCAGGATCCGCCAGAGCCGTCCCGCCAGGATCCGCCAGAGCCAGCCAGCCAGGATCCGCCATCTAGTCAGGTACTGCCCCTTAGCCCGGTGCTGCCCCTTAGTCCTGTACTGCCCTTCAGCCCGGTGCTGCCCCTTAGTCCGGTGCTGCCCCTGAGTCCGGTGCCGCCCCTTAGCCCGGTGCTGACCCGTAGTCCGGTACTGCCTCTTAGCCCGGTGCTGCCCTTTAGTCCGGTGCTGCCCCGTAGTCCGGTACTGCCCTTTAGTCCGGTACTGCCCCGTAGTCCGGTACTGCCCCTTAGCCCGGTGCTGCCCCTTAGTCCTGTACTGCCCTTTAGTCCGGTACTGCCCCGTAGTCCGGTGCTGCCCCTTGTCCCGGTGCTGCCCCTTATCCCGGTGCTGCCCCTTAGTCCGGTGCTGCCCCTTAGTCCGGTACTGTCCCGTAGTCAGGTGCCGCCCCTGAGTCCGGTGCCGCCCCTTAATCCAGTGGGGTTGAGTTGGGGGGTGGTCATGAGGAAGGGAGGACGGAAGCGGAGAGTGACTAAGGTGGGATGGGGACCACGACCAGAAGCAGAACCGCCACCGTGGACAGACGCCCACCCAGACCCTCCCCTAGACTGTATGCTGGTGCGCCCGGAGTTCGCACCTTTAGGGGGGGGTACTGTCACACTCTGGCTCCAGGACTTGTGTATTTGAGCCAGGGTGTATGTTGTTTGTTGGGTTTTGGGTGTAATTTTATGTTTGCATGTCTGTCACGTTTATTTCTAGGTGAGGAGTTCTGTTGTGTCTATTTCTAGGTTGTGGTTGTGTTTCCTTGTTTGTATTCATTGACTCCCAATCGGAGGTAACGAGTGTCAGCTGTCGGCTCGTTATCTCTGATTGGGAGCCATATTTAAGATGTAGGTTTTCTTGTGTTAGTTGTGGGTTATTGTTCCATGTTCCAGTGTCTCTGTTTATTGGACTTCACGCATCGTCTTTGTTTGTTTTGTTTTCGTGAGTACGTTAATTAATAAATCATGTTCACTCGCAACGCTGCGCTTTGGTCCGCTTCTTCATATGTAGACGATCGTGACACCTAGCCAGTCTCCAGACCTGAACCCAATAGAAAATCTTTGGAGGGAGCTGAAAGTCTGTATTGCCCAGCGACAGCCCCGAAACCTGAAGGATCTGGAGAAGGTCTGTATGGAGGAGTGGGCCAAAATCCCTGCTGCAGTGTGTGTAAACCTGGTCAAGACCTACAGGAAACATATGATCTCTGTAATTGCAAACAAAGGTTTCTGTACCAAATATTAAGTTCTGCTTTTCTGATGCATCAAATACTTATGTCATCCAATAAAATGCAAATTAATTACTTAAAAATCATACAATGTGATTTTCTGGATTTTTGTTTTAGATTCCGTCTCTCACAGTTGAAGTATACCTATGATAAAAATTACAGACCTCTATATGCTTTGTAAGTAGGAAAACCTGCAAAATCGGCAGTTTATCAAATACTTGTTCTCCCCACTGTATATGCACTCACTAACTGTAAGTCGCTCTGGATAAGAGCGTCTGCTAAATGACTAAAATGAGAAAATGACGACCAAATAGAGGCCTACCAATAAACCTTTATCCATTAGCTAAAGCAAAGCTTTACATGCTCTTGCACCACAGGAACCCTATCATCGATTAATTAGGCACGCAGCCGCATAGACATGTCTCTATTTCAGCACGATGTACAGCGATCGGTTTGAGTGGCTGTCTGGCTGAAACATTCGATTTTATTTTATATTAGGGAGAGGCCCAAAGTCCAATGTTGTGGGTTCCAGAGAAACTGCGTTAACTTTAGAAAATGAGTTACTGAAAGCAGAAGGCTTCCTACGACTGGAGTAAAAGTAATTTGCTTTCAATCTTAAATAAACATGCCCCATTCAAAAAATACAGAACTAAGAACAGATATAGCCCCTGGTTCTCCTCAGACTTGACTGCCCTTGACCAGCACAAAATCATCCTGTGGCGTACTGCATTTGCATCAAATAGCCCCCCCGATATGCAACTTTTCAGGGAAGTTAGGAACCAATTTACACAAGCAGTTAGGAAAGCAAAGGCAAGCTTTTCAAACAGAAATGTGCATCCTGTAGCGCTAACTCCAAAAGGTTTTGGGACACTGTAACGTCCATGGAGAATAAGAGCACCTCCACCCAGCTGCCCACTGCACTGAGGCTAGGAAACACCATCACCACCGATAAATCTACAATAATCAAGAATTTCAACAAGCATTTTGCTATGGCTGGCCATGCTTTCCACCTGGCTACCACTACCCCGGCCACCAGCTCTGCACCCTTCGCTGCAACTTGCCCATGCCCCCGCCGCTTCTCCTTCACACAAATTCAGACAGCTGATGTTCTGAAAGAGCTACAAAATCTGGACCCCTACAAATCATCTGGGCTAGACAATCTGGACCCTTTCTTTCTAAAATTAGCCGCCGAAATTGTCCAGCCTGGATCCGCCAGAGCCGTCCAGCCTGGATCCGCCAGAGCCGTCCCGCCAGGATCCGCCAGAGCCGTCCAGCCAGGATCAGCCAGAGCCGGCCAGCCAGGATCCGCCAGAGCCGGTCAGCCCGGATCCGCCAGAGCCGTCCCGCCAGGATCCGCCAGAGCCGTCCAGCCTGGATCCGCCAGAGCCGTCCAGCCTGGATCCGCCAGAGCCGTCCCGCCAGGATCCGCCAGAGCCGTCCCGCCAGGATCCGCCAGAGTCGTCCCGCCAGGATCCGCCAGAGCCGTCCCGCCAGGATCCGCCAGAGCCAGCCAGCCAGGATCCGCCATCTAGTCAGGTACTGCCCCTTAGCCCGGTGCTGCCCCTTAGTCCTGTACTGCCCTTCAGCCCGGTGCTGCCCCTTAGTCCGGTGCTGCCCCTGAGTCCGGTGCCGCCCCTTAGCCCGGTGCTGACCCGTAGTCCGGTACTGCCTCTTAGCCCGGTGCTGCCCTTTAGTCCGGTGCTGCCCCGTAGTCCGGTACTGCCCCTTAGCCCGGTGCTGCCCCTTAGTCCTGTACTGCCCTTTAGTCCGGTACTGCCCCGTAGTCCGGTGCTGCCCCTTGTCCCGGTGCTGCCCCTTATCCCGGTGCTGCCCCTTAGTCCGGTGCTGCCCCTTAGTCCGGTACTGTCCCGTAGTCAGGTGCCGCCCCTGAGTCCGGTGCCGCCCCTTAATCCAGTGGGGTTGAGTTGGGGGGTGGTCATGAGGAAGGGAGGACGGAAGCGGAGAGTGACTAAGGTGGGATGGGGACCACGACCAGAAGCAGAACCGCCACCGTGGACAGACGCCCACCCAGACCCTCCCCTAGACTGTATGCTGGTGCGCCCGGAGTTCGCACCTTTAGGGGGGGGTACTGTCACACTCTGGCTCCAGGACTTGTGTATTTGAGCCAGGGTGTATGTTGTTTGTTGGGTTTTGGGTGTAATTTTATGTTTGCATGTCTGTCACGTTTATTTCTAGGTGAGGAGTTCTGTTGTGTCTATTTCTAGGTTGTGGTTGTGTTTCCTTGTTTGTATTCATTGACTCCCAATCGGAGGTAACGAGTGTCAGCTGTCGGCTCGTTATCTCTGATTGGGAGCCATATTTAAGATGTAGGTTTTCTTGTGTTAGTTGTGGGTTATTGTTCCATGTTCCAGTGTCTCTGTTTATTGGACTTCACGCATCGTCTTTGTTTGTTTTGTTTTCGTGAGTACGTTAATTAATAAATCATGTTCACTCGCAACGCTGCGCTTTGGTCCGCTTCTTCATATGTAGACGATCGTGACACCTAGCCAGTCTCCAGACCTGAACCCAATAGAAAATCTTTGGAGGGAGCTGAAAGTCTGTATTGCCCAGCGACAGCCCCGAAACCTGAAGGATCTGGAGAAGGTCTGTATGGAGGAGTGGGCCAAAATCCCTGCTGCAGTGTGTGTAAACCTGGTCAAGACCTACAGGAAACATATGATCTCTGTAATTGCAAACAAAGGTTTCTGTACCAAATATTAAGTTCTGCTTTTCTGATGCATCAAATACTTATGTCATCCAATAAAATGCAAATTAATTACTTAAAAATCATACAATGTGATTTTCTGGATTTTTGTTTTAGATTCCGTCTCTCACAGTTGAAGTATACCTATGATAAAAATTACAGACCTCTATATGCTTTGTAAGTAGGAAAACCTGCAAAATCGGCAGTTTATCAAATACTTGTTCTCCCCACTGTATATGCACTCACTAACTGTAAGTCGCTCTGGATAAGAGCGTCTGCTAAATGACTAAAATGAGAAAATGACGACCAAATAGAGGCCTACCAATAAACCTTTATCCATTAGCTAAAGCAAAGCTTTACATGCTCTTGCACCACAGGAACCCTATCATCGATTAATTAGGCACGCAGCCGCATAGACATGTCTCTATTTCAGCACGATGTACAGCGATCGGTTTGAGTGGCTGTCTGGCTGAAACATTCGATTTTATTTTATATTAGGGAGAGGCCCAAAGTCCAATGTTGTGGGTTCCAGAGAAACTGCGTTAACTTTAGAAAATGAGTTACTGAAAGCAGAAGGCTTCCTACGACTGGAGTAAAAGTAATTTGCTTTCAATCTTAAATAAACATGCCCCATTCAAAAAATACAGAACTAAGAACAGATATAGCCCCTGGTTCTCCTCAGACTTGACTGCCCTTGACCAGCACAAAATCATCCTGTGGCGTACTGCATTTGCATCAAATAGCCCCCCCGATATGCAACTTTTCAGGGAAGTTAGGAACCAATTTACACAAGCAGTTAGGAAAGCAAAGGCAAGCTTTTCAAACAGAAATGTGCATCCTGTAGCGCTAACTCCAAAAGGTTTTGGGACACTGTAACGTCCATGGAGAATAAGAGCACCTCCACCCAGCTGCCCACTGCACTGAGGCTAGGAAACACCATCACCACCGATAAATCTACAATAATCAAGAATTTCAACAAGCATTTTGCTATGGCTGGCCATGCTTTCCACCTGGCTACCACTACCCCGGCCACCAGCTCTGCACCCTTCGCTGCAACTTGCCCATGCCCCCGCCGCTTCTCCTTCACACAAATTCAGACAGCTGATGTTCTGAAAGAGCTACAAAATCTGGACCCCTACAAATCATCTGGGCTAGACAATCTGGACCCTTTCTTTCTAAAATTAGCCGCCGAAATTGTCGCAACCCCAATTACTAGCCTGTTAAACCTTGATAATAGACAGTACTGTGCAGCCGTCTTCATCGACCTGGCCAAGGCTTTCGACTCTGTCAACCACCGCATTCTTATTGGCAGACTAATTAGCCTTGGTTTCTCAAATGACTGCCTCGCCTGGTTCACCAACTACTTCTCAGATAGAGTTCAATGTGTCAAATCGGAGGGCCTGTTGTCTGGACCTATGGCAGTCTCTATGGGGGTGCCACAGGGTTCAGTTCTTGGGCCGACTCTTTTCTCTGTGTATATCAATGATGTCGCTCTTGCTGCTGGTGACTCTAAGATCCACCTCTACGCAGACGACACCATTTTGTATACATCTGGCCCTTCATTGGACACTGTGTTAACAAACCTCCAAACGAGCTTCAATGCCATACAACACTCCTTCAGTAGCCTCCAACTGCTCTTAAACACTAGTAAAACTAAATGCATGCTCTTCAATCGAACGCTGCTGGCACCCGCCCACCCGACTAGAATCACTACTCTCGACGGGTCTGACCTAGAGTATGTGGACATCTACAAATACCTAGGTGTCTGGTTAGACTGTAAACTCTCCTTCCAGACTCACATTAAGCATCTCCAATCCAAAGTTAAATCTAGAATCGGCTTCCTATTTCGCAACAAAGCCTCCTTCACTCATGCTGCCAAACATGCCCTCGTAAAACTGACTATCCTACCGACCCTTGACTTCGGCCATGTCATTTACAAAATAGCCTCCAACACTCTTCTCAGCAAATTGGATGTAGTCTATCACAGTGCAATCCATTTTTCACCAAAGCCCCATATACTACCCACCACTGTGACCTGTACGCTCTTGTTGGCTGGTCCTCACTACATATTCGTCGCCAAACCCACTGGCTCCAGGCCATCTATAAATCACTGCTAGGCAAATCCCTGCCTTATCTCAGCTCATTGGTCACCATAGCAACACCCATCCGTAGTATGCGCTCCAGCAGGTATATCTCACTGGTCATCCCCAAAGCCAACACCTCCTTTGGCCGCCATTCCTTCCAGTTCTCTGCTGCCAATGACTGGAACGAACTGCAAAAATCTCTGAAGCTGGAGACTCTTATCTCCCTCACTAACTCTAAGCATCAGTTGTCAGAGCACCTTACCGATCACTGCACCTGTACACAGCCCATCTGAAATTAGCCCACTCAACTACCTCATCCCCATATTGTTATTTATTTTGCTCATTTGCACCCCATTATCTCTATTTGCACATCATCTCTTGCACATCTATCATTCCAGTGTTAATACTAATTGTAATTATTTTGCATTATGGCCTATTTATTGCCTTACCTCCATAACTTGCTACATTTGCACACACTGTATATACATTTTCTGTTGTATTTTTGACTTTATGTTTTGTTTTACCCCATATGTAACTCTGTGTTGTTGTTTTTATCACACTGCTTTGCTTTATCTTGGCCAGGTCGCAGTTGTAAATGAGAACTTGTTCTCAACTGGCTTACCTGGTTAAATAAATGTTAAATAAAATAAAAAAATAAAAATTATTTGTATGTTAGCCGAATCCCAAAGTTTCAGTTGAACGGAAGTGAAGGCGGGGCCTGGCTCTTTTCTCTTGTGACTTTAGCTCCGTGCAGAGTAGAACACCAGACAACATGATTGAACAAAGGAGGAATGTTAAAATGATATCGGACGGTAACTTTTGAAAATGAGCAAAACAGACTACTGCTGGAGTATTATTTGAATGTTGGCGGAAGTCCTATTTTTCAGTCGAACGGAAGTGAAGGGGGAGTCACATGTTCTCTATTCTCCATTTTGTCTTGTGACGTTAGGCAGAGAGTCACATGTTGAAATATATAACGTCTCGGTCCTCTACCTCCCTGATCTAAAAGGTCCGTAGACTAGAGATAAACATCTAGTTAACTTCGCCTGAACTCTGCAATCGACCATAAACACACGTTTCTACAATGAATCAGGTGAGTTTAGATTAATTGAATCATTTTTATAACGGGTCTTTGTGGCCTAGTTCCTGCTTTTACACTGGGCGCATTTAATGGTTCTTGACGTTTGGAAAATCATTTGTGTAGTTTAGCTGGTTACTCGTAGCCAGGCCCGGCGGCAGGATGAACACGGCAAGGGGGTATCAGAAATGACTAAGGGGGCACAACTATTTTCGCTTGCTGATAACACAGGATCATAATAATCGATAGTACAATTACACA
Source organism: Coregonus lavaretus (assembly GCF_964263955.1). Taxonomy (NCBI): domain Eukaryota; kingdom Metazoa; phylum Chordata; class Actinopteri; order Salmoniformes; family Salmonidae; genus Coregonus; species Coregonus lavaretus. The sequence goes on along the minus strand of NW_028167122.1, from coordinate 115,116 downwards.
CAATGTATTTGCAGCCACGCACGGCTGTCTTGCAGCAAGAATACAGGCTACTGCACCGCTTTACAAACATGGACAATTCATAAATAGCAAGTCATGACAACGCTACACAGTTACATGTACAATACCCAACAATACAAAACAGTTGCTAATTACCATAATAACACTTCCTCATGCCAATACAATGCATTTCCAATCGCGGAGAGCAAACAATAATGCACTACCAATGACTTATCGGTACAATGCAGCTAGTTGGAGCTTGCCAGTTGGCTGTAGGCTACTCCACTAGCAGCTTACCAGTTGGCTGTAGGCTACTCCACTAGCAGCTTGCCAGTTGGCTGTAGGCTACTCCACTAGCAGCTTGCCAGTTGGCTGTAGGCTACTCCACTAGCAGCTTACCAGTTGGCTGTAGGCTACTCCACTAGCAGCTTACCAGTTGGCTGTAGGCTACTCCACTAGCAGCTTACCAGTTGGCTGTAGGCTACCCCACTAGCAGCTTACCTGTTGGCTGTAGGCTACTCCACTAGCAGGTTGCCAGTTGGCTGTAGGCTACTCTACTAGCAGTTTTTCAGTTGGCTGTAGGCTATTCCACTAGCAGTTTACCAGTGTGCTGTAGACTATTCCACTAGCAGTTTATCAGTTGGCTGTAGGCTACTCCACTAGCAGCTTTCCAGTTGGCTGTAGGCTACTCCACTAGCAGCTTGCCAGTTGGCTGTAGGCTACTCCACTAGCAGCTTGCCAGTTGGCTGTAGGCTACTCCACTAGCAGCTTGCCAGTTGGCTGTAGGTTACTCCACTAGCAGCTTGCCAGTTGGCTGTAGGCTACTCCACTAGCAGCTTACCAGTTGGCTGTAGGCTACTCCACTAGCAGCTTACCAGTTGGCTGTAGGCTACCCCACTAGCAGCTTACCTGTTGGCTGTAGGCTACTCCACTAGCAGCTTGCCAGTTGGCTGTAGGCTACTCTACTAGCAGTTTTTCAGTTGGCTGTAGGCTATTCCACTAGCAGTTTACCAGTGTGCTGTAGACTATTCCACTAGCAGTTTACCAGTTGGCTGTAGGCTACTCCACTAGCAGCTTGCCAGTTGGCTGTAGGCTACTCCACTAGCAGCTTGCCAGTTGGCTGTAGGCTACTCCACTAGCAGCTTGCCAGTTGGCTGTAGGCTACTCCACTAGCAGCTTGCCAGTTGGCTGTAGGCTACTCCACTAGCAGCTTACCAGTTGGCTGTAGGCTACTCCACTAGCAGCTTGCCAGTTGGCTGTAGGCTACTCCACTAGCAGCTTAACAGTTGGCTGTAGGCTACTCCACTAGCAGCTTGCCAGTTGGCTGTAGGCTACTCCACTAGCAGCTTGCCAGTTGGCTGTAGGTTACTCCACTAGCAGCTTGCCAGTTGGCTATAGGCTACTCTACTAGCAGTTTACCAGTTGGCTGTAGGCTACTCCACTAGCAGTAGCATCTTGCCAGTTGGCTGTAGGCTACTCTACTAGCAGCTTACCAGTTGGCTGTAGGCTACTCCACTAGCAGCTTACCAGTTGGCTGTAGGCTACTCCACTAGCAGCTTGCCAGTTGGCTGTAGCAGCTTACCAGTTGGCTGTAAGCTACTCTACTAGCAGCTTTACCAGTTGGCTTTAGGCTACTCCACTAGCAGCTTACCAGTTGGCTGTAGGCTACTCCACTAGCAGCTTGCCAGTTGGCTGTAGGCTACTCTACTAGCAGCTTTACCAGTTGGCTTTAGGCTACTCCACTAGCAGCTTACCAGTTGGCTTTAGGCTACTCCACTAGCAGCTTACCAGTTGGCTGTAGGCTACTCCACTAGCAGCTTGCCAGTTGGCTGTAGGCTACTCCACTAGCAGCTTGCCAGTTGGCTGTAGGCTACTCCACTAGCAGCTTGCCAGTTTGCTGTAGGCTACTCCACTAGCAGCTTGCCAGTTTGCTGTAGGCTACTCCACTAGCAGCTTGCCAGTTGGCTGTAGGCTACTCCACTAGCAGCTTGCCAGTTGGCTGTAGGCTACTCCACTAGCAGTTTACCAGTTGGCTGTAAGCTACTCTACTAGCAGCTTACCAGTTGGCTGTAGGCTACTCTACTAGCAGCTTGCCAGTTGGCTGTAGGCTACTCTACTAGCAGCTTGCCAGTTGGCTGTAGGCTACTCCACTAGCAGTTTACCAGTTGGCTGTAGGCTACTCCACTAGCAGCTTGCCAGTTGGCTGTAGGCTACTCCACTAGCAGCTTGCCAGTTGGCTGTAGTCTACTCTACTAGCAGCTTACCAGTTGGCTGTAGGCTACTCCACTAGCAGCTTGCCAGTTGGCTATAGGCTACTCTACTAGCAGTTTACCAGTTGGCTGTAGGCTACTCCACTAGCAGTTTACCAGTTGGCTGTAGGCTACTCCACTAGCAGCTTGCCAGTTGGCTGTAGGCTACTCCACTAGCAGCTTGCCAGTTGGCTGTAGGCTACTCCACTAGCAGTTTACCAGTTGGCTGTAGGCTACTCCGCTAGCAGCTTGCCAGTTGGCTTTAGGCTACTCCACTAGCAGCTTGCCAGTTGGCTGTAGGCTACTCTACTAGCAGCTTGCCAGTTGGCTGTAGGCTACATCACTAGCAGCTTACCAGTTGGCTGTAGGCTACTCCGCTAGCAGCTTACCAGTTGGCTGTAGGCTACTCCGCTAGCAGCTTACCAGTTGGCTGTAGGCTACTCCGCTAGCAGCTTACCAGTTGGCTGTAGGCTACTCCGCTAGCAGCTTACCAGTTGGCTGTAGGCTACTCCGCTAGCAGCTTACCAGTTGGCTGTAGGCTACTCCGCTAGCAGCTTACCAGTTGGCTGTAGGCTACTCCGCCAGAAGCTTACCAGTTGGCTGTAGGCTACTCCACTAGCAGCTTGCCAGTTGGCTGTAGGCTACTCCACTAGCAGCTTACCAGTTGGCTGTAGGCTACTCCACTAGCAGCTTACCAGTTTGCTGTAGGCTACTCCACTAGCAGCTTGCCAGTTGGCTGTAGGCTACATCACTAGCAGCTTACCAGTTGGCTGTAGGCTACTCCACTAGCAGCTTGCCAGTTGGCTGTAGGCTACTCCACCAGCAGCTTGCCAGTTGGCTGTAGGCTACTCTACTAGCAGCTTGCCAGTTGGCTGTAGGCTACTCTACTAGCAGCTTACCAGTTGGCTGTACGCTACTCCACTAGCAGCTTGCCAGTTGGCTGTAGGCTACATCACTAGCAGCTTACCAGTTGGCTGTAGGCTACTCCACTAGCTGCTTGCCAGTTGGCTGTAGGCTACTCCACCAGCAGCTTGCCAGTTGGCTGTAGGCTACTCTACTAGCAGCTTAACAGTTGGCTGTAGGCTACACCACTAGCAGCTTACCAGTTGGCTGTAGGCTACTCTACAACAGCTTGCCAGTTGGCTGTAGTCTACTCTGCTAGCAGCTTACCAGTTGGCTGTAGGCTACTCCACTAGCTGCTTACCAGTTGGCTGTAGGCTATTCCACTAGCAACTTACCAGTTAGCTGTAGGCTATTCCACTAGCAACTTACCAGTTGGCTGTAGGGTACTCCACTAGCAGCTTGCCAGTTGGCTCTAGGCTACTCTACCAGCAGCTTACCAGTTGGCTGTAGGCTACTCCACTAGCAGCTTGCCAGTCGGCTGTAGGCTACTCTACTAGCAACTTACCAGTTGGCTGTAGGCTACTCCACTAGCAGCTTGCCAGTTGGCTGTAGGCTACTCCACTAGCAGCTTGCCAGTTGGCGATTTATTGTCAATAGTCACATGTACAGGGTTGCAGGTAGTCATTATTGGGGATTATTGTGAATAGTCACATGTACAGGGTTGCAGGTGGTCCTTATTGTGAATAGTCACATGTACAGGGTTGCAGGTCATAATTGTGAATAGTCACATGTACAGGGTTGCAGGTGGTCATTATTGGGGATTATTGTGAACATCTTTCATGTGTCTGGGTGGCTTAATACCCCATACATAAGATCATTATTAACAGAGGAAGGGTTAGTCATTCAAAAAAATCATGTTAACCGCTATTATTTTACAGTCCATATCAATTATTAAGTGATTTCTTACCACCAACTTTACGTATTAACTAATTTAGGCTTACCTAAACAAAGGGGGTGAATACTTATGCAATGACTATATTTTAGTTATTTGTTTGTACAAATTTGTAGAATTTTGTTTTCACTTTCACATTATGGAGTATTTTGTGTAGATCAATTACAAAAATATATAATCAAATCTATTTTAATCCCACTTGGTAAAGCAACAAAATGTGAAAAAGTTATAGTGGGTGTAGACTTTCCATAGGAACTGTATAGCCTAATAATATTTAGGAAGTTAATTTCGTTGGGAAGATAACTGCTCGTGCTTCTCCATCCATTCATATATAGACTACTCTATTTAATTGAGACCAAACGCTCACCTGATCTGGCACGCCCAACTAGGAGAGGATTCTTGTGGTCCTCTGTAGCTCAGCTGGTAGAGCACGGCGCTTGTAACACGGCGCTTGTTCGATCCCCGGGACCACCCATACACAAAAATGTATGCACGCACGACTGTAAGTCGCTTTGGATAAAAGTGTCTGCTAAATGGCATATTATATTATATTATATTCTGAACTAGGAGAGGTATGGCTGCTGAACTAGGACAGGAGAGGTATGGCTGCTGAACTAGGAGAGGTATGGCTGCTGAACTAGGACAGGAGAGGTATGGCTGCTGAACTAGGAGAGGAGAGGTATAGCTACTGAACTAGGAGAGGAGAGGTATGGCTGCTGAACTAGGAGAGGAGAGGTATGGCTGCTGAACTAGGAGAGGAGAGGTATGGCTGCTGAACTAGGACAGGAGAGGTATGGCTGCTGAACTAGGACAGGAGAGGTATGGCTGCTGAACTAGGAGAGGTATGGCTGCTGAACTTGGAGAGGTATGGCTGCTGAACTAGGAGAGGTATGGCTGCTGAACTTGGAGAGGTATGGCTGCTGAACTAGGAGAGGAGAGGTATGACTGCTGAACTAGGAGAGGAGAGGTATGGCTGCTGAACTAGGAGAGGAGAGGTATGGCTGCTGAACTAGGAGAGGAGAGGTATGGCTGCTGAACTAGGAGAGGAGAGGTATGGCTGCTGAACTAGGAGAGGAGAGGTATGGCTGCTGAACTAGGAGAGGAGAGGTATTGCTACTGAACTAGGAGAGGAGAGGTATTTACATTTACATTTACATTTTAGTCATTTAGCAGACGCTCTTATCCAGAGCGACTTACAGTTAGTGAATACATGTTTTTTTATACTGGCCCCCCGTGGGAATCGAACCCACAACCCTGGCGTTGCAAACGCCATGCTCTATCAACTGAGCTACATCCCTGCCGGCCATTCCCTCCCCTACCCTGGACGGTGCTGGGCCAATTGTGCGCCGCCCATGAGTCTCCTGGTCGCGGCCAACTGCGACAGAGCCTGGATTCGAACCAGGATCTCTAGTGGCACAGTTAGCACTGCGATGCAGTGCCTTAGACCACTGCGCCACTCAGGAGTATGTATGCAGTGTATGTATGCAGTTGAGCAGGTATGGCGGCTCAACTAGGAGAGGAGAGGTATGGCTGCTCAACTAGGAGAGGAGAGGTATGGCTGCTGAACTAGGAGAGGAGAGGTATGGCTGCTGAACTAGGAGAGGAGAGGTATGGCTGCTGAACTAGGAGAGGAGAGGTATGGCTGCTGAACTAGGAGAGGAGAGGTATGGCTGCTGAACTAGGAGAGGAGAGGTATGGCTGCTGAACTAGGAGAGGAGAGGTATGGCTGCTGAACTAGGAGAGGAGAGGTATGGCTGCTGAACTAGGAGAGGAGAGGTATGGCTGCTGAACTAGGAGAGGAGAGGTATGGCTGCTGAACTAGGACAGGAGAGGTATGGCTGCTGAACTAGGAGAGGAGAGGTATGGCTGCTGAACTAGCAGAGGAGAGGTATGGCTGCTGAACTAGGAGTGGAGAGGTATGGCTGCTGAACTAGGAGAGGAGAGGTATGGCTGCTGAACTAGGACAGGAGAGGAGAGGTATGGCTGCTGAACTAGGACAGGAGAGGAGAGGTATGGCTGCTGAACTAGGAGAGGAGAGGTATGGCTGCTGAACTAGGAGAGGAGAGGTATGGCAGCTGAACTAGGAGAGGAGAGGTATGGCTGCTGAACTAGGACAGGAGAGGTATGGCTGCTGAACTAGGAGAGGAGAGGTATGGCTGCTGAACTAGGAGAGGAGAGGTATGGCTGCTGAACTAGGAGTGGAGAGGTATGGCTGCTGAACTAGGAGAGGAGAGGTATGGCTGCTGAACTAGGACAGGAGAGGAGAGGTATGGCTGCTGAACTAGGACAGGAGAGGTATGGCTGCTGAACTTGAAGCAGCAAGAAAGATGAGCGGTCCGTTGCACTTTCTCTTGACCTACGTTTTGCACGTAGGATATAGCCTGTCTTTTAGGAGCGGGAATATTTTCAGGCAGAGACAAATAAATGGATAATTAATATATATTGAAAAGGAGAAGACTCAACGCTCGATCCCCATGTTGCGCCTTTTGCTGTATATTGATAATCACATTTTGGGATTTCACCTCGACTCACATTGGTTGAGCGTCCCCACCTTCTTTCTATTAACAGACACTGTAGTAAACTATAGCCTCATTATATTTAAGTGAATTTCCTTGGAAAGATAACTGCCACGTGATTTATTCGCCCATTCATAGGTAGCCTGGTAGGCTAGTGTGTGAATAATTTGACAGAGGTGATTTTAGTACAATAGCTAGGCTAACGCATACACAGCAGAAAGACACCGTTTCCAAATAATCTGCGGGACAAGTATATTTATCACAACGTTTTCTGTCTGACCGCCCTCAACATGAAAAATACGGACCGCGCTACAATGATCTCTGTCGGAGCCCGCAGCCCTCTACCTCCAAACATCTTTGTTGTACCATTTGAAAGTGAAAAAATATATATACAGTACCAGTCAAAAGTTTGGATACACCTACTCATTCAATGGTTTTTATTTATTTTTAATATTTTTTACATTGTAGAATAATAGTGAAGACATCTAAACTATGAAATAACATATATTTTATATTTGAGGTTCTTCAAATAGCCACCCTTTGCCTTGATGACAGCTTTGCACACTCTTGGCATTCTCTCAACCATCTTCATGAGGTAGTCACCTGGAATATATTTTGATTAGTTTAACACTTTGTTGGTTACAACATGATTCCATATGTCTTATTTCATAGTTTTGATGTCTTCATTATTATTCTACAATGTAGAAAATAGTAAAAATAAAAACCTTGAATGTGTAGGTGTCCAAACTTTTGACTGGTACTGTATGTTATTACATTTTAGTACATTTGTCAGCCAAAACATGACACCCACCCTTTTTTTCATGTGTTCTATCGCAAACTGTCATAAACATAAAGCTTTCCAACGTAACATCAACTATACAATCAAAGCCACATTGACAATTTGAAATTAGCACATCAATTTTTTAAAACAAATTAATAAATGTAAATCCCACTTTGTAACGTAACAAAATGTGAAAAAGGTTCAAGGGAGTGCAGACATTCTAAAGGCAATGTATTATATTAGGTTAAATTTCAAAATAGTCTGATGCATATCCTGTAGATCAGATCAAATAGCCTGAAGATCAGATCAAATAGCCTGTAGATCAGATCAAGGAACGCTGTCTATACTTCCATCCCTTTGGTTATTGGCTGATTCCATCGCCAGCAATGCCCAAAAATATTCTTGGAATTCTCACATAGAAACGTAATTGGGGTCTAAATTAAAAATAAGCTAAATCAATTTGCCCTTTTTCCCGATAGGGAATGTCCTATTGGTCTGAAGTGTAAGATATTGGTTTCTCCCATGGGAGCCCCGGGTTCATATCCTGCGTGTTACATACAGTTACAATATTTGAGCGCTGCAAATCTGCGTAGCAAGCAAACAGACAATGTGTATTATTTTTAACATGCTGTGAAAGTAGTACTCACTTTTAGGAATGGGTAATCGTTTACAAGTTGCAAGCTATATCATAAACCCATCGTTGAAAACCACATTTTTCATCTTCTGTGGTTTGGTAACTTCCTGTTGTTCAACGGACCGGAATGAAGAAGCAGAGTTTGGGAAAAAATGTATTTGGTGTCCATTAAGTCTTAAACAGCAAGGGCGCATTGTTTCCACTCCGTTGTGGCCGTCCCCATTTAAATGCAAGACCTCATCATACCATTGTTGTGTTGTTTTACCCTTAGTGTACTAACTTGAACTCCACTACCCTCTTTTTGGGATTTACAGGAAACACCTATCCCAACCCCCTCCTTCCTCTCCCTCCAACCCTCCTCCCCCCTCCCCCTCTTGGGGTCCCCAGGTCGTGCCTCTCCTGGTAACTTACTGCTGGGTCTGAAGAGGGTGTCTGTGCTGCTGGTCGACTGCAGGAAAACACCGGGACGGAGTGGGTTTATGCTCTTACATACATTTATTTTGGGACACTCCCTAGATGTCCTTAATTACCATTAAATACAATCACTAACCTTCTTAAAATGTAGAATCATTAGAAGCACTCCTACCCCATTGGTTACATTGATTATTGATTATTTTAACCCATCCAAAATGCTCAAATCTAATCACAAGAGTTTGGAAAGCTGGGCCTTGAACTAACTTCGATATGAAGAAGGAACCCTAGCTGTCTGTCTTTGTTTCACAGGGGACAGCCCTAACCGTCGCTCTCTCAGTAGAAGGGGCTTATCATCTGGGGAGGCTAACCAACATCATGATGCTGACGAGGCAGAGAAGAGTCTCTCCAGATCAGAACACCTCAAGAAACACCAGCAGAGACTTACAGGGAAGAAACCTCACCGCTGCTTTGACTGTGGAAAGAGTTTCACCTCTTCAGCAAAACTTAAAACACACCAGAGAATACACACAGGAGAGCAACCTTACAGCTGTGATCAATGTGGGAAGAGATTCACTCAGTCAGGAAACCTGGCTGAACACAAGAGAATACACACAGGAGAGAAACCTTATAGCTGTGATCAGTGTGGGAAGAGATTCACTCACTCAGGAAGCCTGGCTGAACACAAGAGAATACACACAGGAGAGAAACCTTATAGCTGTGATCAGTGTGGGAAGAGATTCACTCACTCAGGAAGCCTGGCTGGACACAAGAGAATACACACAGGAGAGAAGCCTTACCACTGCTCAGACTGTGGAATGAGCTTAACCACTTCAAACAGACTTCTAGTACACCAGAGAATACACACTGGAGAGAAGCCTTTTGGTTGTGATCAGTGTGGGAAGAGATTCACTCACTCAGGAAGCCTGGCTGGACACAAGAGAACACACACAGGAGAGAAGCCTTTTGGTTGTGATCAGTGTGGGAAGAGATTCACTCACTCAGGAAGCCTGGCCGGACACAAGAGAATACACACAGGAGAGAAGCCTTACCACTGCTCAGACTGTGGAATGAGCTTTACCACTTCAAACGGACTTCTAGTACACCAGAGAATACACACAGGAGAGAAGCCTTTTGGTTGTGATCAGTGTGGGAAGAGATTCACTCAGTCTGGAGGCCTGGATGGACACAAGAGAATACACACAGGAGAGAAGCCTTATAGCTGTGATCAATGTGGGAAGAGATTCACTCAGTCAGGAAGCCTGGCTTTACACAAGAGAAAACACCACACTGGTGGTTAACCTTTCCACTGTTGGTAGCTCAATCCAGTTAATGGTAGACTAGTGTACACACACCGGAGAAAAGCCCTACAGGGTGAGTTTTGCCACCTCAAGAGTTCTTAATGTGGCCTTCCTTAGTGTAATTTGATGTACTGTCAACAAGGGGTCCACCCTCTGAAAACTAACTATCCATTATTTCCAGATTTCTATTAATTGCAATGTGAGTGAAATAGTCTGTGTTTGAATGGTGTGGGCGTACGTACCCCAACAACATAATGGTGTGGGTGTTTCCCAACAACAGCATTGGTCAGCTCAGATAAAGCAGGGCGGTAGCTCCTCCCCCTCTCTCTTCCAGTCTATCGTTAGGGTTAAGGCAAGGGTCCGTTTAACATGTTGACTAGTTGGGATGTGGTCAGAAAAGTCCCTTAATTCGCTGCCCTCCCACAGTCTTTTGACAGATTAAGTCTGTTCACCAGAGATTACAGAAATGTTGGCAGGTAGATTTATTTGGTTTGCTTAGCGAGCAAGCTAGAGGGATCTGAAGACTGATAACAATGTCTGAGGACAATTCACCATCACCATGATCGACCCCGTCTACCATCCAACTCACCATGATGAACCCTGTCTACCATTCGACTCACCATCACCATGATGAACCCTGTCTACCAGCCAACTCACCTCACCATGATCAACCCAGTCTACCATCCAACTCACCATGATCAACCCTGTCTACCATCCAGCTCACCTTATTTTGAAATGACATGATATTATTTGGCAGAATGAACACAGTGTAGTGAATATTTTCCCAAACTGCGTTACCCACTCCCGTCAGCAGATGACGATGTGAGTCTTTCAAGAGCTGTTTCTTGCGTGACTGTAGTCCAGTGGACAGGAAGCTTTTTCAACAACACAGACTCATCAGCCTCCTCGGTAGCTTAATAGCAAACATAGAAACCAAAACATCTGCGCTCTTTTGACCATTTCATGTACAGTCGTGGTCAAAGGTTTTGAGAATGACACAAGTATTGGTCTTCACAAAGTTTGCTGCTTCAGTTTTTTTAGATATTTTTCTCAGATGTTACAATGGTATACTGAAGTATAATTACAAGCATTCCATAAGTGTCAAAGGCTTTTATTGACAATTACATTGTTTATGCAAATAGTCAATATTTGCAGTGTTGACCCTTCTATTTCAAGACCTCTGCAATGGCATGCTGTCAATTAACTTCTGGGCCACATCCTGACTGATGGCAGCCCATTCTTGCCTAATCAATGCTTGGAGTTTGTCAGAATTGGTGGGTTTTTGTTTGTCCACCCGCCTCTTGAGGATTGACCACAAGTTCTCAATGGGATTAAGGTCTGGGGAGTTTCCTGGCCATGGACCCAACATTTCGATGTTTTGTTCCCCGAGCCACTTAGTTATCACTTTTGCCTTATAGCAAGGTGCTCCATAATGCTGGAAAAGGCATTGTTTGTCACCAAACTGTTCTTGGATGGTTGGGAGAAGTTGCTCTCTGAGGATGTGTTGGTACCATTCTTTATTCATGAATGTGTTCTTAGGCAAAATTGTGAGTGAGCAAATACTTATTTTCCACCATAATTTGCCAATAAATTAATAAAAAATCCTACAATGTGATTTTCTGGAATTTTTTTCTCAATTTGTCTGTCATAGTTGACGTGTACCTATGATGAAAATTACAGGCCTCTCTCATCTTTTTAAGTGGGAGAACTTGCACAATTGGTGGCTGACTAAATACTTTTTTCCCCCACTGTAACTACTTAGACAACGTAACAAACCAATTATATGATTTATAAAATGTTGTAAAGTATTTAAACCCCTTCCACTTTTACACATTTTGTTGTTACAACCCTGAATTTAAAATGGATTAAATTGAGATTAATTTAGTCACTGGCATACACACAATACCCCAAAATGTCAAAGTGGAATCATGTTTTTCGAAACAAATTAATTAATAATGAAAAGCTGAAATGTCTTGAGTTAATAAGAATTCAACCTATTTGTTATGACAAGCCTAAGAAAGTTCAGGAGTAAAAATCTTCTCAACAAGTCACATAATAAGTTGCATGGACTCACTCTGTGTGCAATAATAGTGTTTAACATGATTTTTGAATGACTACCTCATCTCCGTACCCCAGACATACTGTACAATTATCTGTACGGTCCCTCAGTCGAGCAGTGAATTTCAAACACAGATTCAACCACAAAGACCAGGTAAGTTTTCCAATGCCTCGGAAAGAAGGGCACCTATGGGTAGACGACATTGAATATTCCTTCATTCATTACACTTTGGATGGTGTATCAATATACCCAGCCTCTACAAAGATAGAGACATCCTTCCTAACTCAGTTGCCGGAGAGGAAGGAAACCGCTCAGGGATTTCACCATAAGGCTAATGCTGACTTTTAAACAGTTACAGAGTTTAATGGCTGTGATAGGAGAAAACTGAGAATGGATCAACAACATTGTAGTTACTCCACAACACTAACCTAAATGACAGAGTGAAAAGAAGGAAGCCTGTACATAATAAAAATATTCCAAAACATGCATCCTGTTTGCAACAAGGAACTAAAGTAATAATGCAAAAAAATGTGGCAAAGCAATTAACTTTTTGCAATAAAATGCAAATGAATTACTTAAAAATCATCCAATGTGATTTTCTGGATTTTTGTTTTGTCTCTCAGTTGAAGTGTACCTATGATAAAAATTACAGACCTCTACATGCTTTGTAAGTAGGAAAACCTGCAAAATCGGCAGTGTATCAAATACTTGTTCTCCCCACTGTATATAATAATGTATGCACTCACTAACTGTAAGTCGCTCTGGATAAGAGTGTCTGCTAAATGACTCAAATGTAAATGTCCTCCCTCATCATAAATGGCGCTTATGGCCACTGTTGTCTAGCAATGATCAACAACCAATTTGACGGAGCTTGAAGAATTTGTAAAATAATAATAGTAAATGTTGCACAATCCAGGTTTAGAAAGCTCTTAAAGACTTACCCAGAAAGACTCAGCTGTAACCGCTGCTAAAAGGTGCTTCTATAAAGTATTGACTCGGGTGTGAATACTTACACTACCGGTCAAAGGTTTTAGAACACCTACTCATTCAAGGGTTTTTCTTTATTTGGACTATTTTCTACATTGTAGACTAATAGTGAAGACATCAAAACTATGAAATAACACATATGGAATCATGTAGTAACCAAAAAAGTGTTAAACAATTCAAAACATGTTTTATATTTGAGATTCTTCAAATAGCCACCCTTTGCCTTGATGACAGCTTTGCACACTCTTGCCATTCTCTCTACCAGCTTCACCTGGAATGTTTTTCCAACAGTCTTGAAGGAGTTCCCACATATGCTGAGCACTTGTTGGCTGCTTTTCCTTCACTATGCGGTCCGACTCATCCCAAACCATCTCAATTTGTTTTAGGTCGGGGGATTGTGGAGGCCAGGTCATCTGATGCAGCACTACATCACTCTCCTTCTTGGTAACATAGCCCTTACACAGCCTGGAGGTGTGTTGGGTCATTGTCCTGTTGAAAAACAAATGATAGTCCAACTGAGCCCAAACCAGATGGGATGGCGTATCGCTGCAGAATTCTGTGGTAGCAATGGTGGTTAAGTGTGCCTTGAAATCTAAATAAATAGAGACAGTGTCACCAGCAAAGCACCCCCACACCATAACACCTCCTCCTCCATGCTCTACGGTGGAAAATACACAAGGTGAAATTTTCCAGAGTGACTGACCTTCATGTCTTAAAGTAATGATGGACTGTCTTTCTCTTTGCTTATTTGAGCTGTTCTTGCCATAATATGGACTTGGTATTTTACTAAATAGGGCTATCTTCTGTATATCCCCCTTACCTTGTCAGAACACAACTGATTGGCTCAAACTCATTAAGAAGGAAATAAATTCCACAAATTAACTTTTAAGAATGCACACCTGTTAATTGAAATGCATTACAGGTGACTACCTCATGAAGCTGGTTGAGACAATGCCAAGAGTGTGCAAAGCTGTCATCAAGGCAAAGGGTGGCTACTTTGAAGAATCTCAAATATAAAATATATTTTGATTTGTTTTGATTTGTGGACACCAGGAAGAGTAGCTGTTGCCTTGGCAGGAACTAATGGGGGATCCCTAATAAATACAAATACAAACACTTTTTTGGTTACTACATCATTCCATATGTGTTCTTTCATAATTTTCATGTCTTCACTATTATTCTACAATGTAGAACATAGTAAAAATAAAGAAAAACCCTTGAATGAGTAGGTGTTCTAAAACATTTGACCGGTAGTGTATGTAAATTAGATAAATGAGATATTTCTGTATTTAATTTCAATAGATTTGCAAACATTTCTAAGAACATGTTTTCACTTTGCCATTATGGGGTATTGTGTAAGGGGGGAAAAAACGATTTAATTTATTTTGAATTCAGGCTGTAACACAACAAAATGTGGAATAAGTCAAGGGGTATGAATCCATTCTGAAGGCACAGTAGCTATAGATAGTACACTGAATAATGAAACAATCCTTAGTAAGCTAATGTTTCGAGGGCGTGTATTATTTGAACAGTATTATTTGGCATTAATAGACTGGTTTTACGCACAACACCGTTCTATCCAAGCTGGGAGAGAGCACGAGGAGGGTTCATGTCATGCAGGTTCAGGTAGCAGCTACAGGACAGTTGTATATTATTATTTTTTAATCAATTGGTAGCTGATTAGTATGCATGGATAATTTATTTAAAAATCTGCAATGTTTGAATGTCCAGTTTTAATTACTGAATAAGAAATGACATTATTACCACCAGCCAGCAGGCTATAAAATTGCAGCATTACGACACCGTGTATAGATTTCGTGAAATGTTAGGCCCTGTGTTGCTCAGTTGGTAGAGCATGTCGTTTGCAACGGCAGGGTTGTGGGTTCGATTCCCACGGGGGGCCAGTATGAAAAAATATATATATGCACTCACTAACTGTAAGTCGCTCTGGATAAGAGCGTCTGCTAAATGACTAAAATGAGAAAATGACGACCAAATAGAGGCCTACCAATAAACCTTTATCCATTAGCTAAAGCAAAGCTTTACATGCTCTTGCACCACAGGAACCCTATCATAGATTAATTAGGCACTCAGCCGCATAGACATGTCTCTATTTCAGCACGATGTACAGCGATCGGTGTGTGAGTGGCTGTCTGGCTGAAACATTCTATTTTATATTAGGAAGAGGCCCAAAGTCCAACGTTGTGGGGTCCAGAGAAACTGCGTTAACTTTAGAAAATGAGTTACTAAAAGCAGAAGGCTTCCTACGACTGTAGTAAAAGTAATTTCCTCTCAATCTTAAATAAGTATGCCCCATTCAAAAAATACAGAACTAAGAACAGATATAGCCCCTGGTTCTCCTCAGACTTGACTGCCCTTGACCAGCACAAAAACATCCTGTGGCGTACTGCATTTGCATTGAATAGCCCCCGCGATATGCAACTTTTCAGGGAAGTTAGGAACCAATATACACAAGCAGTTAGGAAAGCAAAGGCAAGCTTTTCAAACAGAAATGTGCATCCTGTAGCGCTAACTCCAAAAGGTTTTGGGACACTGTAAAGTCCATGGAGAATAAGAGCATCTCCTCCCAGCTGCCCACTGCACTGAGGCTAGGAAACACCATCACCACCGATAAATCTACAATAATAAAGAATTTCAACAAGCATTTTGCTATGGCTGGCCATGCTTTCCACCTGGCTACCACTACCCCGGCCACCTGCTCTGCATCCTCCGCTGCAACTTGCCCATGCCCCCCCCCCGCTTCTCCTTCACACAAATTCAGACAGCTGATGTTCTGAAAGAGCTGCAAA
Organism: Coregonus lavaretus; assembly: GCF_964263955.1. Lineage (NCBI taxonomy): Eukaryota > Metazoa > Chordata > Actinopteri > Salmoniformes > Salmonidae > Coregonus > Coregonus lavaretus. Next base: position 99,576 of record NW_028167122.1, on the reverse strand, counting down.
ATCTGGACCCCTACAAATCATCTGGGCTAGACAATCTGGACCCTTTCGTTCTAAAATTAGCCGCCGAAATTGTCGCAACCCAATTACTAGCCTGTTAAACCTCTCTTTCGTAACGTCTGAGATCCCCAGAGATTGGAAAGCTGCCCATCTTCAAAGGGGGTGACACTCTAGATCCAAACTGTTACAGACCTATATCCATCCTGCCCTGCCTTACGAAAGTTTTTGAAAGCCAAGTTAACAAACAGATCACCGACCATTTCGAATTCCACCGTACCTTCTCCGCTATGCAATCCGGTTTCCGAGCTGGTCATGGGTGCACCTCAACCACGCTCAAGTTCCTAAACGATATTATAACCGCGATCGATAATAGACAGTACTGTGCAGCCGTCTTCATCGACCTGGCCAAGGCTTTCGACTCTGTCAACCACCGCATTCTTATTGGCAGACGAAATAGCCTTGGTTTCTCAAATGACTGCCTTGCCTGGTTCACCAACTACTTCTCAGATAGAGTTCAATGTGTCAAATTGGAGGGCCTGTCGTCTGGACCTATGGCAGTCTCTATGGGGGTGCCACAGGGTTCAATTCTTGGGCCGACTCTTTTCTCTGTGTATATCAATGATGTCGCTCTTGCTGCTGGTGACTCTCAGATCCACCTCTACGCAGACAACACCATTTTGTATACATCTGGCCCTTCATTGGACACTGTGTTAACAAACCTCCAAACAAGCTTCAATGCCATACAACATTTCTTCAGTAGCCTCCAACTGCTCTTAAACACTAGTAAAACTAAATGCATGCTCTTCAATTGAACGCTGCTGGCACCCGCCCACCCGACTAGAATCACTACTCTCGACGGGTCTGACCTAGAGTATGTGGACAACTACAAATACCTAGGTGTCTAGTTAGATTGTAAACTCTCTTTCCAGACTCACATTAAGCATCTCCAATCCAAAGTTAAATCTAGAATCGGCTTCCTATTTCGCAACAAAGCCTCCTTCACTCATGCTGCCAAACATGCCCTCGTAAAACTGACTATCCTACCGACCCTTGACTTCGGCCATGTCATTTACAAAATAGCCTCCAACACTCTTCTCAGCAAACTGGATGTAGTCTATCACAGTGCCATCCGTTTTTCACCAAAGCCCCATATACTACCCACCACTGTGACCTGTACGCTCTTGTTGGCTGGTCCTCACTACATATTCGTCGCCAAACCCACTGGCTCCAGGCCATCTATAAATCACTGCTAGGCAAATCCCTGCCTTATCTTAGCTCATTGGTCACCATAGCAACACCCATCCGTAGTATGCGCTCCAGCAGGTATATCTCACTGGTCATCCCCAAAGCCAACACCTCCTTTGGCCGCCATTCCTTCCAGTTCTCTGCTGCCAATGACTGGAACGAACTGCAAAAATCTCTGAAGCTGGAGACTCTTATCTCCCTCACTAACTTTAAGCATCAGTTGTCAGAGCACCTTATCGATCACTGCACCTGTACACAGCCCATCTGAAATTAGCCCGCCCAACTACCTCATCCCTATATTGTTATTTATTTTGCTAATTTTAACCCCAGTATCTCTATTTGCACATCATCTCTTGCACATCTATCATTCCAGTGTTAATACTAATTGTAATTATTTTGCACTATAGCCTATTTATTGCCTTACCTCCATAACTTGCTACATTTGCACACACTGTATATATATTTTCTGTTGTATTTTTGACTTTATGTTTTGTTTTACCCCATATGTAACTCTGTGTTGTTGTTTTTATCGCACTGCTTTGCTTTATCTTGGCCAGGTCGCAGTTGTAAATGAGAACTTGTTCTCAACTGGCTTACCTGGTTAAATAAACGTTAAATAAAATAAAAAAAATAAAAATGATTTGTATGTTGGCCGAATCCCAACGTTTCAGTTGAACGGAAGTGAAGGCGGAGCCTGGCTCTTTTCTCTTGTGACTTTACGCTCAGTGCAGAGTACAACACCAGACAACATGATTGAACAAAGGAGGAATGTTAAAATGATATCGGACTGTATTTTGAAAATGAGCTAAACAGAAGCCTCCTGCTGGAGTATTATTTGTATGTTAGCGGAAGTCCTATTTTTCAGTCGAACGGAAGTGAAAGTGGAGTCACATGTTCTCTATTCTCCATTTTGTCTTGTGACTTTAGGCAGAGAGTCACATGTTGAAATATAACGTCTTGGTCCTCTACCTCCCTGATCTAAAAGGTCCGTAGACTAGAGATAAACATCTAGTTAACTTCGCCTGAACTCTGCAATCGACCATAAACACACGTTTCTACAATGAATCAGGTGAGTTTAGATTAATTGAATCATTTTTATAACGGGTCTTTGTGACCTACTTCCTGCTTTTACACTGCGCGCATTTAATGGTCCTTGACTTTTGGAAAATCGTTTGTGTAGTTTAGCTGGTTACTCGTAGCCAGGCCCGGCGGCAGGATGAACACGGCAAGGGGGCATCAGAAATGACTAAGGGGGCACAACTATTTTCGCTTGCTGATAACACAGGATCATAATAATCGATAGTACAAATACACACAATGGCTATTGCACCGCTTTACAAACATGGACAATTCATAAATAGCAAGTCATGACAACGCTACACAGCTACATGCACAATACCCAACAATCCAATGCAAAACAGTTTCTAATTACCGTAATAACACTTCCTCATGCCAATACAATGCATTTCCAATCGCGGAAAGCAAACAATAATGCACTACCAATGACTTATCAGTACAATGCAGCTAGTTGGAGCTTGCCAGTTGGCTGTAGGCTACTCCACTAGCAGCTTACCAGTTGGCTGTAGGCTACTCCACTAGCAGCTTGCCAGTTGGCTGTAGGCTACTCCACTAGCAGTTTACCAGTTGGCTGTAGGCTACTCCACTAGCAGCTTGCCAGTTGGCTGTAGGCTACTCTACTAGCAGCTTGCCAGTTGGCTGTAGGCTACTCCACTAGCAGCTTGCCAGTTGGCTGTAGGCTCCGCTAGTAGCTTACCAGTTGGCTGTAGGCTACTCCACTAGCAGCTTGCCAGTTGGCTCTAGGCTACTCCACTAGCAGCTTGCCAGTTGGCTGTAGGCTACTCCACTAGCAGCTTGCTAAAAACTGTAATCAAGCTAGCCTTTTAGCTTCCCACAGATTTAGATGTGGCTTAGTGTTGTAGGTTACGGTCTTGCTGAAAGGTGAGTTCCTCTCCCAGTGTCTGGTGTAAAGCAGACTGAAGCAGTCTTTCCTCTAGGATCTCCCGTTTCGTTTCATCCTGTAAAACTCCCCAGTCTTTGACGATGTCAAGCATTTCCTTACCATGATGCAGCCATCACCATGCTTGAAAATAAGGAGGCAGTTACTCAATGATGTTATGTTGGATTTGCCCCAAACTTAAGGTTTTGCATTTAGGCCCAAAAAGTGTGTTCATTTGCCCTGTTAATTTTTTAGCAGTATTACTTTAGTGCCTTGTTGCAAACAAGATCTGAAATATTTATATTCTCCTTTCACTCTGTCATTTAGGTCATTATTGTGGATTATTGTGAATAGTCACATGTACAGGGTTGCAGGTGGTCACTGTGGTCTAAGGCACTGCATCGCACTGCACAGCGTCGTCTAGGGGAGGGAATGGCCGGCAGGGATGTAGCTCAGTTGGTAGAGCATGGCGTTTGCAACGGCAGGGTTGTGGGTTCGATTCCCATGGGGGGCCAGTATGAAAAACTAGTCACATGTACAGGGTTGCAGGTCATTATTGTGAATAGTCACATGTACAGGGTTGCAGGTGGTCATTATTGGGGATTATTGTGAATAGTCACATGTACAGGGTTGCAGGTGGTCATTATTGGGGATTATTGTGAATAGTCACATGTACAGGGTTGCAGGTGGTCATTATTGTGGATTATTGTGAATAGTCAAATGTACAGGGTTGCAGGTAGTCATTATTGGGGATTATTGTGAATAGTCACATGTACAGGGTTGCAGGTAGTCATTATAGTGGATTATTGTGAATAGTCAAATGTACAGGGTTAAAGGTGGTCATTATTGGGGATTATTGTGAAAAGTCACATGTACAGGGTCGCAGGTGGTCATTATTGGGGATTATTGTGAATAGTCACATGTGCAGGGTTGCAGGTGGGTATTATTGGGGATTATTGTGAATAGTCACGTACAGGGTTGCAGGTGGTCATTATTGGGGATTATTGTGAATAGTCAAATGTACAGGGTTAAAGGTGGTCATTATTGGGGATTATTGTGAATAGTCACATGTACAGGGTTGTAGGTGGTCATTATTGGGGATTATTGTGAATTGTCACATGTACAGGGTTGCAGGTGGTCATTATTGGGGATTATTGTGAATAGTCACATGTACAGGGTTGCAGGTGGTCATTATTGGGGATTATTGTGAATTGTCACATGTACAGGGTTGTAGGTGGTCATTATTGGGGATTATTGTGAATAGTCACATGTACAGGGTTGTAGGTGGTCATTATTGGGGATTATTGTGAATAGTCAAATGTACAGGGTTGCAGGTGGTCATTATTGGGGATTATTGTGAATAGTCACATGTACAGGGTTGCAGGTGGTCATTATTGGGGATTATTGTGCATAGTCACATGTACAGGGTTGCAGGTGGTCATTATTGGGGATTATTGTGAATAGTCAAATGTACAGGGTTAAAGGTGGTCATTATTGGGGATTATTGTGAATAGTCACATGTACAGGGTTGCAGGTGGTCATTATTGGGGATTATTGTGAATAGTCACATGTACAGGGTTGCAGGTGGTCATTATTGGGGATTATTGTGAATAGTCACATGTACAGGGTTAAAGGTGCTCATTATTGGGGATTATTGTGAATAGTCACATGTACAGGGTTGCAGGTGGTCATTATTGTGGATTATTGTGAATAGTCACATGTACAGGGTTGCAGGTAGTCATTATTGTGGATTATTGCGAATAGTCAAATGTACAGGGTTAAAGGTGGTCATTATTGGGGATTATTGTGAACATCTTTGACGTGTCTGGGTGGCTTAATACACCATACACAACATCATTATTAACAGAGGAAGGGTTAGTCATTCATATCACACAATTACTATTTTAGTTATTGTTTTGTATTTGTTTGTACAAAGTAGTAGAATTTTGTTTTTTCTTTCACATTATTTTGTGTAGATGAATTACGGAAAATTATAATCACACAGGAGAGAAGCCTTACCACTGCTCTGACTGTGGAATGAGCTTAGCCACTTCACAAGGACTTCTACTACACATGAGAACACACACAGGAGTGAATCATTTTGGTTGTGATCAGTGTGGGAAGAGATTCACTCAGTCAGGACACCTGGCTGGACACAAGAGAAAACACCACACTGGTGGGTAACCTTTCCACTTTTGTTAGCTCAATCCAGTTAATGGTAGACTAGTGTACACACACCGGAGAGAAGCCCTACAGGGTGAGTTTTGCCACCTCAAGCTTTCTTAATGTGGCCTTCCTTAGTGTAATTTGATGTACTGTCAACAAGGGGTCCACCCTCTGATAACTTTAACTATCCATTATTTCCAGATTTGTATTAATTGCAATGTGAGTGAAATAGTCTGTGTTTGAATGGTGTGGGCGTACGTACCCCAACAACAGAATGGTGTGGGTGTTTCCCAACAACAGGATTGGTCTTCTCAGAGAAAGCAGGGCGGTAGCTCCTCCCCGTCTCTCTGCAAGTCTATCGTTAGGGTTAAGGCAAGGGTCCGTTTAACATGTTGACTAGTTGGGATGTGGTCAGAAAAGTCCCTTAAGTCGCTGCCGTCCCACAGTCTGTTGACAGATGCTACGATACCAGTTGTGTCTGTTCACGAGAGATTACAGAAATGTTGGCAGGTAGATTTCTTTGGTTTGCTTAGCGAGCAAGCTAGAGGGATCTGAAGACTGATAACAATGTCTGAGGACAATTCACCATCACCATGATCAACCCTGTCTACCATCCAACTCACCATCACCATGATCAACCCTGTCTACCAGCCAACTCACCATGATCAACCCCGTCTACCATCCAGCTCACCTTGAAATGACATGATATTGTTTGGCAGAATGAACACAGTGTAGTGAATATTTTCCCAAACTAAGTTACCCACTCCAGTCAGCAGATGACAATGTGAGTCTTTCAAGAGCTGTTTCCTCCAGTGGACAGGACGCTTTTTCAACAACAACACGGACTCATCAGCCGCCTCGGTAGCTTGCTAGCAAACAAACAAACCGCAAAGTTTGCTGCTTCAGTGTTTTTAGATATTTTTCTCAGATGTTACTATGGTATACTGAAGTATAATTACAAGCATTCCATAAGTGTCAAAGGCTTTTATTGACAATTACATGAAGTTTATGCAATGAGTTAATATTTGCAGTGTTGACCCTTCTATTTCAAGACCTCTGCAATGGCATGCTGTCAATTAACTTCTGGGCCACATCCTGACTGATGGCAGCCCATTCTTGCCTAATCAATGCTTGGTGTTTGTCAGAATTTGTGGGATTAAGTTCTGGGGAGTTTCCTTGCCCATGGACCCAACAGTTCAATGTTATGTTACCCGAGCCACTTGGTTATCACCTTTGCCTTATGGCAAGGTGCTCCATCATGCTGGAAAAGACATTGTTCGTCACCAAACTGTTCTTGGATGGTTGGGAGAAGTTGCTCTCAATTGTGAGTGAGCCCACTCCCTTGGCTGAGAAGCAACCCCACACATGAATGATCTCAGGATGCTTTACTGTTGGCATGACACAGGACTGATGGTAGCGCTCACCTTGTCTTCTCCGTACAAGCTTTTTTCCGGATGCCCCAAACAATCGGAAAGGGGATTCATCAGAGAAAATGACTTTACCCCAGTCCTCAGCAATTCAATCCCTGTAACTTTTGCAGAATATCAGTCTGTCCCTGATGTTTTTCCTGGGGAGTAGTGGCTTCCTCGCTGCCCTTCTTGACACCAGGCCATCCTCCAAAAGTCTTCGCCTCACTGTGCGTGCAGATACACTCACACCTGCCTGCTTCCATTCCTGAGCAAGCTCTGCACTGGTGGTGCCCCGATCCCGCAGCTGAATCAACTTTAGGAGACTGTCCTGGCGCTTGCTGGATTTTCTTAGGCGCCCTGAAGCCTTCACAACAATTGAACCTCTCTCCTTGAAGTTCTTGATGATCCGATAAATGGTTGATTTAGGTGCAATCTTACTAGCAGCAATATCCTTGCCTGTGAAGCCCTTTTTGTGCAAAGCAATGATGACGGCACGTGTTTCCTTTCAGGTAACCATGGTTAACAGAGGAAGAACAATGATTTCAAGCACCACACTCCTTTTTAAAGCTTCCAGTCTGTTATTCTAACTCAATCAGCATGACAGGGTGATCTCCAGCCTTGTCCTCATCAACACTCTCACCTCTGTTAACGAGATAATCACTGACATTATGTCAGCTGGTCCTTTTGTGGCAGGGCTGAAATGCAGTGGAAATGTTTTTTGGGGATTAAGTTCATTTTCATGGCAAAATGCAATGAATTGCAATTTATCTGATCACTCTTCATAACAGTCTGGAGTATATGCAAATTGCCATCATAAAAACTGAGGCAGCAGACTTTGAAAATTAATATTTGGGTCATTCTCAACCTTTGACCACGACTGTATATTAACAGCAGGGTTTTAAACACAGTCTGTGTGCTTACTAGTTATTACATGTCATATACAGTTGAAGTCGGAAGTTTACATACACTTAGGTTGGAGTCATTAAAAGTCGTTTTTCAACCACTCCTCAAATTTCTTGTTAACAAACTATAGTTATGGCAAGTCGGTTAGGACATCTACTTTGTGCGTGACACAAGTAATATTTCCAACAATTGTTTACAGACAGATTATTTAACTTATAATTCACTATATCACAATTCCAGCAGGTCAGAAGTTTACATACACTATGTTGACTGTGGCTTTAAACAGCTTGGAAAATTCCAGAAAATGATGTCAGGGTTTTAGAAGCTTCTGATAGGCTAATTGACATAATTGGAGTCAATTGGAGGTGTACCTGTGGATGTATTTCCAGGCCTGAGGGTGGATATCTGATTAACAGCAGTGAGTTTTAACTATCCCAAAGCCTAGGACCAAGAGGCATGGAGAGGCAGCCTTTAGTTACTATGCCTCCCAGCCTCTGGAATAGCCAGAGAACCTGAGGGGGAAGGAAACTGTGGCATTTTTAAAAATAGATCTTAAAACACACCTTTTTAGTGGTGCTTTTCCTCAGGGTGCTTTTTAGTCATGCATTTTTTATTGTAATTCTTTAGTTTTTTTATCCTCTTATATTTGTGTAGTAAATATTTAGTTTTATTTTAATTGTTTTTATTAGTTTTTTTCCTGTGAAGCACATTGTGTTCAATTCCATGTCTGCAATGTGCTGTATAAATAAAGCTTGATTTGATTCTCTATGGTGTTATTAGGTCCCTAATATTGAGTTAGGCCTATAAGGTAAGATAGACTGATATGATTGAAATCTCTATGATGTTATTGAATTGAAACAACAAGACACTCAACCCCGTGGATTATTGTACAACTAATAGCTGCTCTCTAACATGACGAATAACACACAACTAAGTTGCCGGAGAGATTCAACCACAAAGACCAGGGAAGTTTTCCAATGCCTCGGAAAGAAGGGCACCTATGGGTAGACGACATTGAATATTCCTTCATTCATTACACTTTGGATGGTGTATCAATATACCCAGCCTCTACAAAGATAGAGACATCCTTCCTAACTCAGTTGCCGGAGAGGAAGGAAACCGCTCAGGGATTTCACCATGAGGCTAATGCTGACTTTTAAACAGTTACAGAGTTTAATGGCTGTGATAGGAGAAAACTGAGAATGGATCAACAACATTGTAGTTACTCCACAATACTAACCTAAATGACAGAGTGAAAAGAAGGAAGCCTGTAATAATAAAAATATTCCAAAACATGCATCCTGTTTGCAACAAGGAACTAAAGTAATAATGCAAAAAAATGTGGCAAAGCAATTAACTTTTTGTCCTGAATACAAAGTGTTATGTTAGGGGCAAATCCAATCGAACACATTACTGACTACCACTTTTCAAATGTTCAAGCTTAGTGGTGGCTGCATCATGTTATGGGTATGCTTGTAATCATTAAGGACTGGGGAGTTTTTCAGGATAAAAATAAATGGAATGGTGCTAAGCACAGGCAAAATCCTAGAGGAAAACCTGGTTCAGTCTGCTTCCACCAGACACTGGGAGATGCATTCACCTTTCAGCAGGACAATAACCTAGAAGATAATGAATGTTCCTGAGTGGCCGAGTTACAATTTTGACTTAAATCTACTTGAAAATCTATGGCAAGACCTGAAAATGGTTGTCTAGCAGTGGAGGCTCCTCTGAGTAGGAAAGGGATGAGAACCATCCTCCTCAGTGAATTTCATAAAAATGGTAAAACATTGAAAAACTCATCCTTTATAGATAAAACTATACTAAATATATTCACCTGTCACCAAATAATTGATTAAAACACACTGTTTTGCAATGAAGGTCTACAGTAGCCTCAACAGCACTCTGTACGATAGCACAACTCCCATCAAGCTAGCTGGCTAGTTTAGTTACTCAAACACGCTGCTCCAACAGAGGGATGCTATGTTAGCTAGCTGGCTAGTTTAGTTACTCAAACACCCGGCTCCAACAGAGGGATGCTATGTTAGCTAGCTGGCTAGTTTAGTTACTCAAACACCCGGCTCAAACAGAGGGATGCTATGTTAGCTAGCTGGCTAGTTTATTTACTGAAACACCCTGCTCCAACAGAGGGATGCTATGTTAGCTAGCTGGCTAGTTTAGTTACTCAAACACCCTGCTCCAACAGAGGGATGCTATGTTAGCTAGCTGGCTAGTTTAGTTACCCAAACACCCTGCTCCAACAGAGTGATGGTATGTTAGCTAGCTGGCTAGTTTAGTTACTCAAACACCCGGCTCAAACAGAGGGATGCTATGTTAGCTAGCTGGCAAGTTTAGTTACTCAAACACCCGGCTCCAACAGAGGGATGCTATGTTAGCTAGCTGGCTAGTTTAGTTACTCAAACACCCGGCTCAAACAGAGGGATGCTATGTTAGCTAGCTGGCTAGTTTAGTTACTCAAACACCCGGCTCAAACAGAGGGATGCTATGTTAGCTAGCTGGCTAGTTTATTTACTCAAACACCCGGCTCAAACATATAAACATATCTTGAATTTGACCATTAGAAACTGTTGTTTGCAACTGTTGGACAAATTATTACACCTTAGAAAAGCTATTTGCAGGCAAGAGTGTGCAAGGTGGTATTGAGTCACTGTCCGTATGTCACCTACGTTGTAAACTTTCATTCATAGACTAGGTTGTAGCAACCTCATGATGGGTATTGGGAAATGTTGAGTATCATGTAGTACCCTAAACCTATCGATGTTACATTGAACTGGGTGAATGGAATATGAATGACAGTCATCCAACATGCTGTAATAGAAATAAGGACATGCTCATTAAAAAATAAATAATGGTCCTCCCTCATCTTAAACGGCATTTACGGCCACTGTTGTCTAGCAATGATCAACAACCAATTTGACGGAGCGTGAAGAAGTTGTAAAATAATAATGGGGAAATGTTGCACAATCCAGGTTTAGAAAGCTCTTAGAGACCTACTCAGAAAGACTCAACTGTAACCGCTTCTAAAAGGTGCTTCTATAAAGTATTGACTCGGGTGTGAATACTTACACTACCGGTCAACATATTTAGAACACCTAATCATTCAAGGGTTTTTCTTTATTTGGACTATTTTCTACATTGTAGACTAATAGTGAAGACATCAACACTATGAAAACACACATATGGAATCATGTAGTAACCAAAAAAGTGTTAAACAAATCAAAATATGTTTTATATTTGAGATTCTTCAAATAGCCACCCTTTGCCTTGATGACAGCTTTGCACACTCTTGCCATTCTGTCTACCAGCTTCACCTGGAATGCTTTTCCAACAGTCTTGAAGGAGTTCCCACATATGCTGAGCACTTGTTGGCTGCTTTTAAATAATAATATGCCATTTAGCAGACGCTTTTATCCAAAGCGACTTACAGTCATGCGTGCATACACTTTCATCCATAAATTTTTTTGTGTATGGGTGGTCCCGGGGATCGAACCCACTACCTTGGCGTTACAAGCGCCGTGTTCTACCAGCTGAGCTACAGAGGACCACTTTTCCTTCACTCTGCGGTCCGACTCATCCCAAACCATCTCAATTTGGTTTAGGTCGGGGGATTATGGAGGCCAGGTCATCTGATGCAGCACTACATCACTCTCCTTCTTGGTAACACAGCCTGGAGGTGTGTTGGGTCATTGTTCTTTTGAAAAACAAATGATAGTCCCACTAAGTTCAAACCTGATGGGATGCTTTTGTAGCCATGCTGGTTAAGTGTGCCTTGAATTCTAAATAAATCACAGACAGTGTCACCAGCAAATTACCCCCACACCATAACACCTCCTCCTCCATGCTTTACGGTGGGAAATACACATGCAGAGATCATCCGTTCACCCACACATCATCTCACACAGACACAGCGGTTTGAACCAAAAATCTCAAATTTGGACTACAGACCAAAGGACAATTTTCCACCGGTCTAATGTCCATTGCTCGCGTTTCTTGGCCCAAGCAAGTTTCTTCTTATTATTGGTGTCCTTTAGTAGTGGTTTCTTGGCAGCAGTTCGACCATGAAGGACTGATTCACACAGTCCCCTCTGAACAGTTGATGTTGAGGTGTGTGTATGTGACTTGAACTCTGAAGCATTCATTTGGGCTGCAATTTCTGAGGCTGCTAACTCTAATGAACTTATCCTCTGCAGCAGAGGTAACTGGGTCTTCCATTCCTGTGGCGGTCCTCATGAGAGCCAGTTTCATCATAGAGCTTGATGGTTTTTGCGACTGCACTTTAAGAAACGTTCAAAGTTCTTGAAATGAGTGACTGATCTTCATGTCTTAAAGTAATGATGGACTGTCGTTTCTCTTTGCTTATGTGAGCTGTTCTTGCCATAATATGGACTTGGTCTTTTACCAAATAGGGCTGTCTTCTGTATAATCCCTAATGAATACAAATACTTTTTTGGTTACTACATGATTCCATATGTGTTATTTCATAGTTTTGATGTCTTCACTATTATTCGATTTTTCTGTATTTAATTTAAATAGATTTACACACAACAGCGTTCATTCCAAGCTGGGAGAGAGCACGAGGAGGGATCATGTCATGTAGGTTCAGGTAGCAGCTACAGGACAGTTGTATATTATTTTAATCAGCAGCCATACAGTGGGGACAAAAAGTATTTAGTCAGCCACCAATTGTGCAAGTTCTCCCACTTAAAAAGATGAGAGAGGCCTGTAATTTTCATCATAGGTACACGTCAACTATGACAGACAAAATGAGGAAAAAAAATCCAGAAAATTACATTGTAGGATTTTTTATGAATTTATTTGCAAATTATGGTGGAAAATGAGTATTTGGTCAATAACAAAAGTGTCTCAATATTTTGTTATATACCCTTTGTTGGCAATGACACAGGTCAAACGTTTTCTGTATGTCTTCACAAGGTTTTCACACACTGTTGCTGGTATTTTGGCCCATTCCTCCATGCAGATCTCCTCTAGAGCAGTGATGTTTTGGGGCTGTCGCTGGGCAACACGGACTTTCAACTCCCTCCAAAGATTTTCTATGGGGTTGAGATCTGGAGACTGGCTAGGCCACTCCAGGACCTTGATATGCTTCTTACGAAGCCACTCCTTCGTTGCTAGGGCGGTGTGTTTGGGATCATTGTCATGCTGAAAGACCCAGCCACGTTTCATCTTCAATGCCCTTGCTGATGGAAGGAGGTTTTCACTCAAAATCTCACGATACATGGCCCCATTCATTCTTTACTTTACACAGATCAGTCGTCCTGGTCCCTTTGCAGAAAAACAGCCCCAAAGCATGATGTTTCCACCCCCATGCTTCACAGTAGGTATGGTGTTCTTTGGATGCAACTCAGCATTCTTTGTCCTCCAAACACGACGAGTTGAGTTTTTACCAAAAAGTTATATTTTGGTTTCATCTGACCATATGACATTCTCCCAATCCTCTTCTGGATCATCCAAATGCACTCTAGCAAACTTCAGACGGGCCTGGACATGTACTGGCTTAAGCAGGGGGACACGTCTGGCACTGCAGGATTTGAGTCCATGGCGGCGTAGTGTGTTACTGATGGTAGGCTTTGTTACTTTGGTCCCAGCTCTCTGCAGGTCATTCACTAGGTCCCCCAGTGTGGTTCTGTGATTTTTGCTCACCGTTCTTGTGATCATTTTGACCCCACTGGGTGAGATCTTGCGTGGAGCCCCAGATCGAGGGAGATTATCAGTGGTCTTGTATGTCTTCCATTTCCTAATAATTGCTCCCACAGTTGATTTCTTCAAACCAAGCTGCTTACCTATTGCAGATTCAGTCTTCCCAGCCTGGTGCAGGTCTACAATTTTGTTTCTGGTGTCCTTTGACAGCTCTTTGGTCTTGGCCATAGTGGAGTTTGGAGTGTGACTGTTTGAGGTTGTGGACAGGTGTCTTTTATACTGATAACAAGTTCAAACAGGTGCCATTAATACAGGTAACGAGTGGAGGACAGAGGAGCCTCTTAAAGAAGAAGTTACAGGTCTGTGAGAGCCAGAAATCTTGCTTGTTTGTAGGTGACCAAATACTTATTTTCCACCATAATTTGCAAATAAATTAATTAAAAATCCTACAATGTGATTTTCTGGATTGTTTTTTCTCAATTTGTCTGTCATAGTTGACGTGTACCTATGATGAAAATTACAGGCCTCTCTCATCTTTTTAAGTGGGAGAACTTGCACAATTGGTGGCTGACTAATTACTATTTTCCCCCACTGTTCAGTGCAGTTGTATATTATTTAAAACATCAATTGGTAGCTGATTAGTATGCATGGACAATTTATTTAATGTTTGAATGTCCAGTTTTAATTACTGAATAAGAAATGACATTATTACCACCAGCCAGCAGGCTATAAAATTGCAGCATTACGACACCGTGTATAGATTTCGTGAAATGTTAGGCCCTGTGTTGCTCAGTTCATAGAGCATGAACTGGGCTAGACAATCTGGACCCTTTCTTTCTAAAATTAGCCACCGAAATTGTCGCAACCCCAATTACTAGCCTGTTCAACCTCTTTTTTGTAACGTCTGAGATGCCCAGAGATTGGAAAGCTGCCCATCTTCAAAAGGGGGTGACACTCTAGATCCAAACTGTGACAGACCTATATCCATCCTGCCCTGCCTTTCGAAAGTTTTTGAAAGCCAAGTTAACAAACAGATCACCGACCATTTCGAATCCCACCGTACCTTCTCCGCTATGCAATCCGGTTTCCGAGCTGGTCATGGGTCACCTCAACCACGCTCAAGTTCCTAAACGATATTATAACCGCGATCGATAAGACAGTACTGTGCAGCCGTCTTCATCGACCTGGCCAAGGCTTTCGACTCTGTCAACCACCGCATTCTTATTGGCAGACTAAATAGCCTTGGTTTCTCAAATGACTGCCTCGCCTGGTTCACCAACTAGTTCTCAGATAGAGTTCAATGTGTCAAATCTGAGGGCCTGTTGCCTGGACCTATGGCAGTCTCTATGGGGGTGCCACAGGGTTCAATTCTTGGGCCGACTCTTTTCTCTGTGTATATCAATGATGTCGCTCTTGCTGCTGGTGACTCTCAGATCCACCTCTACGCAGACGACACCATTTTGTATACATCTGGCCCTTCATTGGACACTGTGGTAACCAACCTCCAAACGAGCTTCAATGCCATACAACACTCCTTCCGTGGCCTCCAACTGCTCTTAAACTCTAGTAAAACTAAATGCATGCTCTTCAATCGAACGCTGCTGGCACCCGCCCACCCGAGTAGAATCACTACTCTCGACGGGTCTGACCTAGAGTATGTGGACAACTACAAATACCTAGGTGTCTGGTTAGACTGTAAACTCTCCTTCCAGACTCACATTAAGCATCGCCAATCCAAAGTTAAATCTAGAATCGGCTTCCTATTTCGCTCCTTCACTCATGCTGCCAAACATGCCCTCGTAAAACTGACTATCCTACCGACCCTTGACTTCGGCCATGTCCTTTACAAAATAGCCTCCAACACTCTTCTCAGCAAATTGGATGTAGTCTATCACAGTGCCATCCGTTTTTTCACCAAAGCCCCATATACTACCCACCACTGTGACCTGTACGCTCTTGTTGGCTGGTCCTCACTACATATTCGTCGCCAAACCCACTGGCTCCAGGCCATCTATAAATCACTGCTAGGCAAATCCCTGCCTTATCTTAGCTCATTGGTCACCATAGCAACACCCATCCGTAGTATGCGCTCCAGCAGGTATATCTCACTGGTCATCCCCAAAGCCAACACCTCCTTTGGCCGCCATTCCTTCCAGTTCTCTGCTGCCAATGACTGGAACGAACTGCAAAAATCTCTGAAGCTGGAGACTCTTATCTCCCTCACTAACTTTAAGCATCAGTTGTCAGAGCACCTTACCAATCACTGCACCTGTACACAGCCCATCTGAAATTAGCCCGCCCAACTACCTCATCCCTATATTGTTATTTATTTTGCTCATTTGCACCCCAGTATCTCCATTTGCACATCATCTCTTGCACATCTATCATTCCAGTGTTAATACTAATTGTAATTATTTTGCACTATAGCCTATTTATTGCCTTACCTCCATAACTTGCTACATTTGCACACACTGTATATACATTTTCTGTTGTATTTTTGACTTTATGTTTTTTTACCCCATATGTAACTCTGTGTTGTTGTTTTTATCGCACTGCTTTGCTTTATCTTGGCCAGGTCGCAGTTGTAAATGAGAACTTGTTCTCAACTGGCTTACCTGGTTAAATAAACGTTAAATAAAATAAAAAAATAAAAATTATTTGTATGTTGGCCGAATCCCAACGTTTCAGTTGAACGGAAATGAAGGCGGAGCCTGGCTCTTTTCTCTTGTGACTTTACACTCCGTGCAGAGTACAACACCAGACAACATGATTGAACAAAGGAGGAATGTTAAAATGATATCGGACGGTAACTTTTGAAAATGAGCTAAACAGAAGCCTCCTGCTGGAGTATTATTTGTATGTTAGCGGAAGTCCTATTTTTCAGTCGAACGGAAGTGAAAGTGGAGTCACATGTTCTCTATTCTCCATTTTGTCTTGTGACTTTAGGCAGAGAGTCACATGTTGAAATATAACGTCTTGGTCCTCTACCTCCCTGATCTAATAGGTCCATAGACAAGAGATAAACATCTAGTTAACTTCGCCTGAATTCTGCAATCGACCATAAACACACGTTTCTACAATGAATCAGGTGAGTTTAGATTAATTGAATCATTTTTATAACGGGTCTTTGTGGCCTACTTCCTGCTTTTACACTGCGCGCATTTAATGGTCCTTGACTTTTGGAAAATCATTTGTGTAGTTTAGCTGGTTACTCGTAGCCAGCCCCGGCGGCAGGATGAACACGGCAAGGGGGCATCAGAAATGACTAAGGGGGCACAACTATTTTCGCTTGCTGATAACACAGGATCATAATAATCGATAGTACAATTACACACAATGTATTTGCAGCCACGCACGGCTGTCTTGCAGCAAGAATACAGGCTATTACACCGCTTTACAAACATGGACAATTCATAAATAGCAAGTCATGACAACGCTACACAGCTACATGCACAATACCCAACAATCCAATGCAAAACAGTTTCTAATTACCGTAATAACACTTCCTCATGCCAATACAATGCATTTCCAATCGCTGAAAGCAAACAATAATGCACTACCAATGACTTATCGGTACAATGCAGCTAGTTGGAGCTTACCAGTTGGCTGTAGGCTACTCCACTAGCAGCTTGCCAGTTGGCTGTAGGCTACTCCACTAGCAGCTTACCAGTTGGCTGTAGGCTACTCCACTAGCAGCTTACCAGTTGGCTGTAGGCTACTCCACTAGCAGCTTGCCAGTTGGCTGTAGGCTACTCTACTAGCAGCTTAACAGTTGGCTGTAGGCTACACCACTAGCAGCTTACCAGTTGGCTGTAGGCTACTCCACTAGCAGCTTGCCAGTTGGCTGTAGGCTACTCCACTAGCAGCTTGCTAAAAACTGTAAGCAAGCTTGCCTTTTAGCTTCCCACAGATTTAGATGTGGCTTAGTGTTGTAGGTTACGGTCTTGCTGAAAGGTGAGTTCCTCTCCCAGTGTCTGGTGTAAAGCAGACTGAAGCAGTCTTTCCTCTAGGATCTCCCGTTTCGTTTCATCCTGTAAAACTCCCCAGTCTTTGACGATGTCAAGCATTTCCTTACCATGATGCAGCCATCACCATACTTGAAAATAAGGAGGCAGTTACTCAGTGATATTATGTTGGATTTTACCCAAACTTAAGGCTTTGCATTTAGGCCCAAAAAGTGTATTCATTTGCCCTGTTTATTTTTTAGCAGTATTACTTTAGTGCCTTGTTGCAAACAAGATCTGGAATATTTATATTCTCCTTTCACTCTGTCATTTAGGTCATTATTGTGGATTATTGTGAATAGTCACATGTACAGGGTTGCAGGTGGTCACTGTGGTCTAAGGCACTGCACTGCACAGCGTCGTCCAGGGTAGGGGAGGGAATGGCCGGCAGGGATGTAGCTCAGTTGGTAGAGCATGGCGTTTGCAACGGCAGGGTTGTGGGTTCGATTCCCATGGGGGGCCAGTATGAAAAACTAGTCACATGTACAGGGTTGCAGGTGGTCATTATTGTGGATTATTGCGAATAGTCACATGTACAGGGTTGCAGGTAGTCATTATTGTGAATAGTCAAATGTACAGGGTTAAAGGTGGTCATTATTGGGGATTATTGTGAACATCTTTGATGTGTCTGGGTGGCTTAATACCCCATACACAACATCATTATTAACAGAGGAAGGGTTAGTCATTCATATCACACAATTACTATTTTAGTTATTGTTTTGTATTTGTTTGTACAAATTTGTAGAATTTTGTTTTTACTTTCACATTATTTTGTGTAGATGAATTACGGAAAATTATAATCAAATCTATTTCAATCCCACTTTTTAAAGCAACAAAATGTGAAAAAAGTTATAGTGGGTGTAGACTTTCCATAGGAACTGTATAGCCTAATAATATTTAGGAAGTTAATTTCCTTGGGAAGATAACTGGCCGTGCTTCTCCATCCATTCATATATAGACTACTCTATGTAATTGAGACCAAACGCTCACCTGATCTGGCACGCCCAACTAGGAGAGGAGAGGCTGCTGAACTAGGACAGGAGAGGTATGGCTGCTGAACTAGGAGAGGAGAGGTATGGCTGCTGAACTAGGAGAGGAGAGGTATGGCTGCTGAACTAGGAGAGGAGAGGTATGGCTGCTGAACTAGGAGAGGAGAGGTATGGCTGCTGAACTAGGACAGGAGAGGTATGGCTGCTGAACTAGGACAGGAGAGGTATGGCTGCTTAACTAGGAGAGGAGAGGTATGGCTGCTGAACTAGGAGAGGAGAGGTATGGCTGCTGAACTAGGAGAGGAGAGGTATGGCTGCTGAACTAGGAGAGGAGAGGTATGGCTGCTGAACTAGGACAGGAGAGGTATGGCTGCTGAACTAGGACAGGAGAGGTATGGCTGCTTAACTAGGAGAGGAGAGGTATGGCTGCTGAACTAGGACAGGACAGGTATGGCTGCTGAACTAGGAGAGGAGAGGTAGGGCTGCTGAACTAGGAGAGGAGAGGTAGGGCTGCTGAACTAGGAGAGGAGAGGTAGGGCTGCTGAACTAGGAGAGGAGAGGTATGGCTGCTGAACTAGGACAGGAGAGGTATGGCTGCTTAACTAGGAGAGGAGAGGTATGGCTGCTGAACTAGGACAGGAGAGGAGAGGTATGGCTGCTGAACTAGGAGAGGAGAGGTATGGCTGCTGAACTAGGAGAGGAGAGGTATGGCTGCTTAACTAGGAGAGGAGAGGTATGGCTGCTGAACTAGGACAGGAGAGGAGAGGTATGGCTGCTGAACTAGGACAGGAGAGGTATGGCTGCTGAACTAGGAGAGGAGAGGTATGGCTGCTGAACTAGGAGAGGAGATGTATGGCTGCTGAACTAGGAGAGGAGATGTATGGCTGCTGAACTAGGACAGGAGAGGAGAGGTATGGCTGCTGAACTAGGACAGGAGAGGAGAGGTATGGCTGAGGTATGGCTGCTGAACTTGGAGAGGAGAGGTATGGCTGCTGAACTAGGAGAGGAGAGGTATGGCTGCTGAACTAGGAGAGGAGAGGTATGGCTGCTGAACTAGGACAGGAGAGGAGAGGTATGGCTGCTGAACTTGGAGAGGAGAGGTATGGCTGCTGAACTAGGAGAGGAGAGGTATGGCTGCTGAACTAGGAGAGGAGAGGTATGGCTGCTGAACTAGGACAGGAGAGGAGAGGTATGGCTGCTGAACTAGGACAGGAGAGGAGAGGTATGGCTGCTGAACTAGGAGAGGAGAGGTATGGCTGCTGAACTAGGAGAGGAGAGGTATGGCTGCTGATCTTGAAACAGCAAGAAAGATGAGCGTTCCGTTGCACTTTCTCTTGACCTACGCTTTGCACGTAGGATATAGCCTGTCTTTTAGGAGCGGGAATATTTTCAGCCTTTTTTTCATGTGTTCTATCGCAAACTGTCATCAACATGAAGCTTTCCAACTTAACATCAACTATCCAATCAAAGCCACATTGACAATTTAAATTAGCACATCAATTACAAAAAATTACAATTTAATATATTTCAATCCCACTTTGTAACGTAACAAAATGTGAAAAGGGTTCAAGGGAGTGTAGACATTCTAAATGCAATTCATTATATTAGGTTAACATTTCAAAATAGTCTGATGCATATCCTGTAGATCAGATCAAATAGCCTGTAGATCAGATCAAATAGCCTGTAGATCAGATCAAGGAACGCTGTCTATACTTCCATCCCTTTTGTTATTGGCTGATTCCATCGCCAGCAATGCCCAAAAATATTATTGGAATTCTCACATAGAAACGTAATTGGGGTCTAAAATAAAAATAAGCTAAATCAATTTGCCCTTTTTCCCGATAGGGAATGTCCTATTGGTCTGAAGTGTAAGATATTGGTTTTTCCCGTGGGAGCCCCGGGTTCATATCGTGCGTGTTACATACAGTTACAATATTTGAGCGCTGCAAATCTGTGTAGCAAGCAAACAGACAATTATTTTTAACATGCTGTGAAAGTAGTACTCACTTTTAGGAATGGGTAATCGTTTACAAGTTGCAAGCTATATCATAAACCCATCGTTGAAAACCACATTTTTCATCTTCTGTGGTTTGGTAACTTCCTGTTGTTCAACGGACCGGAATGAAGAAGCAGAGTTTGGAAAAAATGTATTTGGTGTCCATTAAGTCTTAAACAGCAAGGGGGCAATGTTTCCACTACGTTGTGGCCGTCTCCATTTAAATGCAAGACCTCATCATACCATTGTTGTGTTGTTTTACCCTTAGTGTACTAACTTGAACTCCACTACCCTCTTTTTGGGATTTACAGGAAACACCTATCCCACCCCCCTCCTCCCTCTCCCTCCAACCCTCCTCCCCCCTCCCCCTCTTGGGTTCCCCAGGTCGTGCCTCTCCTGGTAACTTACTGCTGGGTCTGAAGAGGGTGTCTGTGCTGCTGGTCGACTGCAGGAAAACACCGGGACGGAGTGGGTTTATGCTCTTACATACATTTATTTTGGGACACTCCCTAGATGTCCTTAATTACCATTAAATACAATCACTAACCTTCTTAAAATGTAGAATCATTAGAAGCACTCCTACCCCATTGGTTACATTGATGATTTTAACCCATCCAAAATGCTCAAATCTGATCACAAGAGTTTGGAAAGCTGGGCCTTGAACTAACTTCGATATGAAGAAGGAACCCTAACTGTCTGTCTTTGTTTCACAGGGGACAGCCCTAACCGTCGCTCTCTCAGTAGAAGGGGCATATCATCTGGGGAGGCTAACCAACATCATGATGCTGACGAGGCAGAGAAGAGTCTCTCCAGATCAGAACACCTCAAGAAACACCAGCAGAGACTTACAGGGAAGAAACCTCACCGCTGCTTTGACTGTGGAAAGAGTTTCACCTCTTCAGCAAATCTTAATACCCATACACAAAAAAAAAATGTATGCACGCATGACTGTAAGTCGCTTTGGATAAAAGCGTCTGCTAAATGGCATATTATTATATTATTATCTTAAAACACACCAGAGAATTCATACTGGAGAGAAACCTTACCACTGCTCTGACTGTGGGAAGAGTTTTGCTCAATTAGGGACCCTGAAAAAACACCAGCTGAGACACACAGGAGAGAAACTTTTTTGCTGTGAACAATGTGGGAGGAGATTCACTGTGTCAGGAGCCCTGACAGTTCACCAACGAATACACACAGGAGCAAAACCTTTTCACTGCACTGACTGTGGGATGAGTTTTGCCCATTCAAGTAGTCTGAAAACACACCAGCAGAAACACAAAGGAGAGAAGCCTTACCACTGCTCCCTGTGTGGAACGAGTTTTACCCAGTTAGGGAAGCTGAAAATGCATGAGAGAATACACACAGGAGAGAAGCCTCATCACTGCTCCCTGTCGGAACGAGTTTTACCCAGTTATGGAACCTGAAAATGCATGAGAGAAAACACACAGGAGAAAAGCCTTACTACTGCTCCCAGTGCGGAAAGAGTTTTACCAGCTTATGGAACCTGAAAATGCATGCGAGAATACACACAGGAGAAAAGCCTTACCACTGCTTCCTGTGTGAGAAGAGTTTTACCCAGTTAGGGAACCTGAAAATGCATGCGAGAATGCACACAGGAGAGAAGCCTCATCACTACTCTTAAAGCGTAGAATAGTGCTCCCACTTTTTGACTGTGAAATTGTGATTTTGTTCATGCCACATGAAATCGAATTGTATAAAGCAGACTCAAAAAAGACATCACCTGAATATGAAGCAGGCTATGTCAGTTTGAATGTATCCGAGTAAAGAACGTCATGCTGCTTACTTAGCGATCACTACTTTCTCTCAATTAGACACATACAGTACCAGTCAAATGTTTTACTATTTTCTACATTGTAGAATAATAGTGAAGACATCAAAACTATGAAATAACACATGGAATTATTTAGTGACCCCAAAAAAATTTAAGCACAGTTCCCGCTCAGCCCAGTCAAAACTGTTCGCTGCTCTGGCACCCCAATGGTGGAACAAGCTCCCTCACGACGCCAGGACAGCGGAGTCACTCACCACCTTCCGGAGACATTTGAAACCCCACCTCTTTAAGGAATACCTGGGATAGGATAAAGTAATCCTTCTACCCCCCCCCCCCCCCAAAAAACAAAAAAAAAAAAAAACATTGTAAAGTGGTTATCCCACTGGCTATAAGGTGAATGCACCAATTTGTAAGTCGCTCTGGATAAGAGCGTCTGCTAAATGACGTAAATGTTTTGCAAATTTGTGATACTGAATGTTATCAGATCTTCAACCAAAACCTAATATTAGATAAAGGGAACATAAGTGAACAAATAACACAACTATTTCATAAACAAAGTTATGCAACACCCAATTCCCCTGTGTGAAGAAGTAATTGCCCCCTTACACTCAATAACTGGTTGTGCCACCTTTAGCTGCAATGACTCCAACCAAATGCTTCCTGTAGTTGTTGATCAGTCTCTCACGTCGCTGTGGAGGAATTTTGGCCCACTCTTCCATGCAGAACTGCTTTATCTCAGTGACATTTGGGTTTTCAAGCATGAACTGCTCGTTTCAAGTCCTGCCACAACATCTCAATTGGGATTAGGTCTGGACTTTGACTAGGCCATTCCAAAACTTCCAATTTGTTGCTTTTTAGCTATTTTCATGTAGACTTGATTGTGTGTTTTGGATCATTGTCTTGCTGCATGACCCAGCTGCACTTCAGCTTCAGCTCACAGACAGATGGTCTGACATTCTCCTGTAGAATTATCTGATACAGAGCAGAATTCATGGTTCCTTCTATTAAGGCAAGTCGTCCAGGTCCTGAGGCAGCAAAGCATCCCCAAACCATCACACCACCACCACCATGCTTGACCACGGTATGTAGTCTACCTTACCAGTTATAGATGGTCTCTATGGTAACAAGGGCCCTTATACACCACCATGCTTGACCTTTGGTATGATGTTCTCACTGTGGAATGCAGTGTTTGGTTTTCTCCAGGCATAATGGGACCCATCTCGTCCGAAAAGTTGACTCAGGTTTGCCAAAAAGCACCTGGATGATCATCAAGACTCTTGGAATGACGTTCTATGGACAGATTCAAAAGTATAACTTTTTGGACGACATGGTTCCAGTAATGCCTGGCGAAAACCAAACTCTGCATTCAAACTCCATTCAACACCACCCATCTATCTCTTAACACCATCCATATAGGATTTCTATTTGCCATATATTTTTCAACTGTACTGTGATGTTTTACAAATGTTCTGAACCTTTCTATTCTCATTGTTTCTACAGATTGTAAATTGAAAATAAACATTTTTGCTAAAAGTATTATTATATTATTGATCGATTGACTATGACTTTTCAGATCACCCAGTAATGCTACAGTGGGGGAAAAAAAGTATTTAGTCAGCCACCAATTGTGCAAGTTCTCCCACTTAAAAAGATGAGAGAGGCCTGTAATTTTCATCATAGGTACACGTCAACTATGACAGACAAATTTAGATTTTTTTTCTCCAGAAAATCACATTGTAGGATTTTTAATGAATTTATTTGCAAATTATGGTGGAAAATAAGTATTTGGTCAGCTACAAACAAGCAAGATTTCTGGCTCTCACAGACCTGTAACTTCTTCTTTAAGAGGCTCCTCTCGTTACCTGTATTAATGGCACCTGTTTGAACTTGTTATCAGTATAAAAGACACCTGTTCACAACCTCAAACAGTCACACTCCAAACTCCACTATGGCCAAGACCAAAGAGCTGTCAAAGGACACCAGAAACAAAATTGTAGACCTGCACCAGGCTGGGAAGACTGAATCTGCAATAGGTAAGCAGCTTGGTTTGAAGGAATCAACTGTGGGAGCAATTATTAGGAAATGGAAGACATACAAGACCACTGATAATCTCCCTCGATCTGGGGCTCCACGCAAGATCTCACCCCGTGGGGTCAAAATGATCACAAGAACGGTGAGCAAAAATCCCAGAACCACACGGGGGGACCTAGTGAATGACCTGCAGAGAGCTGGGACCAAAGTAACAAAGCCTACCATCAGTAACACACTACGCCGCCAGGGACTCAAATCCTGCAGTGCCAGACGTGTCCCCCTGCTTAAGCCAGTACATGTCCAGGCCTGTCTGAAGTTTGCTAGAGTGCATTCGGATGATCCAGAAGAGGATTGGGAGAATGTCATATGGTCAGATGAAACCAAAATATAACTTTTTGGTAAAAACTCAACTCGTCGTGTTTGGAGGACAAAGAATGCTGAGTTGCATCCAAAGAACACCATACCTACTGTGAAGCATGGGGGTGGAAACATCATGCTTTGGGGCTGTTTTTCTGCAAAGGGACCAGGACGACTGATCCGTGTAAAGGAAAGAATGAATGGGGCCATGTATCGTCAGATTTTGAGTGAAAACCTCCTTCCATCAGCAAGGGCATTGAAGATGAAACGTGGCTGGGTCTTTCAGCATGACAATGATCCCAAACACACTGCCCGGGCAACGAAGGAGTGGCTTCGTAAGAAGCATTTCAAGGTCCTGGAGTGGCCTAGCCAGTCTCCAGATCTCAACCCCATAGAAAATCTTTGGAGGGAGTTGAAAGTCCGTGTTGCCCAGCGACAGCCCCAAAACATCACTGCTCTAGAGGAGATCTGCATGGAGGAATGGGCCAAAATACCAGCAACAGTGTGTGAAAACCTTGTGAAGACTTACAGAAAACGTTTGACCTGTGTCATTGCCAACAAAGGGTATATAACAAAGTATTGAGAAACTTTTGTTATTGACCAAATACTTATTTTCCACCATAATTTGCAAATACATTCATTAAAAATCCTACAATGTGATTTTCTGGATTATTTTTTCTCATTTTGTCTGTCATAGTTGACGTGTACCTATGATGAAAATTACAGGCCTCTCTCATCTTTTTAAGTGGGAGAACTTGCACAATTGGTGGCTGACTAAATACTTTTTTCCCCCACTGTATCTGCAAGGTTAGCTCCAGGTAAATATTGCAATCCTTTAGCCATTCCTGAATCCGGTGTCGTTTTGCGTATCACTTCATAAACACTCTGCCATGGGATCGGTACGTCAAAAATCTCTTCCCAACTATTTTGCAATCTATATGGGATGGCTGTCAATCATTTGGTCCTTAAATGAAACTGGAATACTTTTTTTTTTTTTATCACAGTTTTCTTTAACCAATTATGTTCTTTAATGAAAGGCCGACAGACAAGTTCCTTACTTTCTCCCCCTTCCACTTTCCTCTTCCATTTTTTGTGTTAAGGCTGCAATTATTTGGTTGTAATTTTGGGTAGAGCAGACATTTCCATATGTTTTTTGTTAGCTGCATGTGCGACATAACTCCACCAGTCCTACCGATGATATCATTTACGAAGATTATACCTTTTTTAAACTTTCTGTCAAAAAATAAAGGTTTTTTGTCAATTTGTATATTTGAATTTAACCACAATATTTGTTGCATTATTTGTTCTGTCGTTTCTGGAGGATTAAATTGAAATTGCAACCAACTTTCTATGGCTTGTTTTAGAAATAGTGATATTTGGGAGATGATTTCCTTTTCAAATAACTGCAAATGAGTTGTTGTAATCTGAATAAAGGGAAAAAAGGCCTTTCTTGAACATTGGGTGAGACAATCTTACTAATTTGCTTGAGAACCAGTTCGGATTTAAGTATAACTTTTGTATGACTGAAGCTTTTAGTGATAGGTCTAATGCTTTAATATTTAATCATTTCTGTCCTCCGAATTCATATTCATTATGTAAATATGCCCTTTTAATTTTGTCTGGCTTGCCGTTCCAAATAAAATTGAATCTTTTTTTCTCATATAATTTTAAAAACTGTTCGCTAGGCGTAGGCAAGACCATAAGCAAATAGGTAAACTGGGATAATACTAAAGAGTTAATCAGGGTGATTTTTCCACAAATTGACAGATTATACCTTGATATCATTTACGAAGATTATACCTTTTTAAAACATTTTGGTTTATTATCCATACATGGTTCATTATAACAGGTAACAGTGGAACTATTCATGTGAAAAAAGAACAAACAGAGGATTCCTTTTATTAATAATGTACAGTTGGTTTGTATGTTTGTTGTGTTTTAAAACTAGCCTAGCACTACGCTAATGCTATCTTAACAAGCTAACAATCCCCTCACAGTTTTGGGGGATTTCAACCTCCCTATGTCCACATTTGACTCATTTCTCTCTGCCTCCTTCTTTCCACTCCTCTCCTCTTTTGACCTCACCCTCTCACCGTCCCCCCCTACTCACAAGGCAGGCAATACGCTTGACCTCATCTTCACTAGATGCTGCTCCTCTACTAATCTCACTGCAACTCCCCTCCATGTCTCCGACCACTACTTTGTTTCCTTTTCTCTCTCGCTCTCCTCCCACACTACTCACTCTGCCCCTACACAGATGGTAATGCGCCGCCGCAACCTTCGCTCTCTCTCTCCCACTACTCTCTCCTCTTCCATCCTATCATCTCTTCCCTCTGCTCAATCCTTCTCCCTCCAATCTCCTGATTCTGCCTCCTCAACCCTCCTCTCCTCCCTTTCTGCATCCTTTGACTCTCTGTGTCCCCTATCCTCCCGGCCGGCTCGGTCCTCCCCTCCAGCTCCGTGGCTTGATGACTCATTGCGAGCTCACAGAACAGAGCTCCGGGCAGCGGAGCGGAAATGGAAGAAAACTAAACTCCCTGCCGACCTGGCATCTTTTCACTCCCTCCTCTCTACATTTTCTTCATCTGTTTCTGCTGCTAAAGCCACCTTCTACCACTCTAAATTCCAAGCATCTGCCTCTAACCCTAGGAAGCTCTTTGCCACATTTTCCTCCCTCCTGAATCCTCCCCCCCCCCCCCCCCCCTCCTCTCTCTCTGTGGATGACTTCGTCAACCACTTTGAAAAGAAGGTTGACGACATCCGATCCTCGTTTGTTAAGTCTAATGACACTGCTGGTCCTGCTCACACTGCCCTACCCTATGCTTTGACTTCTTTCTCCCCTCTCTCTCCAGATAAAATCCTGCGACTTGTGACTGCAGGCCGCCCAACAACCTGCCCGCTTGACCCCATCCCCTCCTCCCTTCTCCAGACCATCTCCGGTGACCTTCTCCCCTACCTCACCTCGCTGATCAACTCATCCTTGACCGCTGGCCATGTCCCTTCCGTCTTCAAGAGAGCGAGAGTTGCTCCCCTTCTCAAAAAACCAACACTCGACCCCACTGATGTCAACAACTACAGACCAGTATCCCTTCTTTCTTTTCTTTCCAAAACTATTGAGC
This sequence comes from Coregonus lavaretus, assembly GCF_964263955.1. NCBI lineage: Eukaryota > Metazoa > Chordata > Actinopteri > Salmoniformes > Salmonidae > Coregonus > Coregonus lavaretus. The sequence continues at coordinate 71,932 of NW_028167122.1, read as the reverse complement.
GTGCCGTCTTTAGCCAACTCTCTTGCTATCTCTCTCAGAATGACCTTCTTGATCCAAACCAATCAGGTTTCAGGACTGGTCATTCAACTGAGACTGCTCTTCTCTGTGTCACGGAGACTCTCCGCACTGCTAAAGCTAACTCTCTCTCCTCTGCTCTTGTCCTTCTAGACCTGTCTGCTGCCTTTGATACTGTGAACCATCAGATCCTCCTCTCCACCCTCTCCGAGCTGGGCATTTCCGGCGCGGCTCACTCCTGGATTGCGTCCTACCTGACCGGTCGCTCCTACCAAGTGGCGTGGCGAGAAGCTGTCTCCGCACCACGTGCTCTCACCACTGGTGTCCCCCAGGGCTCAGTTCTAGGCCCTCTCCTTTTCTCCCTATACACCAAGTCACTTGGCTCTGTCATATCCTCACATGGCCTTTCATATCATTGCTACGCTGACGATACACAACTAATCTTCTCCTTTCCCCCTTCTGATAACCAGGTGGCGAATCGCATCTCTGCATGTCTGGCAGACATATCAGTATGGATGACGGATCACCACCTCAAGCTGAACCCTGGCAAGACGGAGCTGCTCTTCCTCCCGGGGAAGGACTGCCCGTTCCATGATCTCGCCATCACGGTTGACAACTCCGCTGTGTCCTCCTCCCAGAGTGCGAAGAGCCTAGGCGTGACCCTGGACAACACCCTGTCGTTCTCCGCCAACATCAAGGCGGTGACCCGATCCTGCAGGTTCATGCTCTACAACATTCGGAGAGTACGACCCTGCCTTACACAGGAAGCGGCACAGGTCCTAATCCAGGCACTTGTCATCTCCCGTCTGGACTATTGCAACTCGCTGTTGGCTGGCCTCCCTGCCTGTGCCATTAAACCCCTACAACTCATCCAGAATGCCGCAGCCCGTCTGGTGTTCAACCTTCCCAAGTTCTCTCACGTCACCCCCCTCCTCCGCACACTCCACTGGCTTCCAGTTGAAGCTCGCATCCGCTACAAGACCATGGTGCTTGCCTATGGAGCAGTGAGGGGAACGGCACCTCTGTACCTTCAGGCTCTGATCAGTCCCTACACCCAAACGAGGGCATTGCGTTCATCCACCTCTGGCCTGCTGGCTCCCCTTCCTCTGCGGAAGCATAGTTCCCGCTCAGCCCAGGCAAAACTGTTCGCTGCTCTGGCACCCCAATGGTGGAACAAGCTCCCTCACGACGCCAGGACAGCGGAGTCACTCACCACCTTCCGGAGACATTTGAAACCCCACCTCTTTAAGGAATACCTGGGATAGGATAAAGTAATCCTTCTAACCCCCCCCCCCCAAATTGTAAAGTGGTTATCCCACTGGCTATAGGGTAAACGCACCAATTTGTGAGTCGCTCTGGCTAAGAGCGTCTGCTAAATGACGTTAATGTGCCCTTGAGCAAGGCACTTAACCCTAATTGCTCCTGTAAGTCGCTCTGGATAAGAGCGTCTGCTAAATGACTAAAATGTAAATGTAAATGTAAGCTGACTGACAACATGTACAGTTGAAGTTGGAAGTTTACATACACCTTAGCCAAATATATTTAAACTCAGTTTTTCACAATTCCTGACATTTAATCCTAGTAAAAATTCCCTGTTTTAGGTCAGTTAGGATCACCACTTTTATTTTAAGAATGTGAAATGTCAGAATAATAGTAGAGAGAATGATTTATTTCAGCTTTTATTTATTTAATCACATTCCCAGTGGGTCAGAAGTTTACATACACTCAATTTAGTATTTGGTAGCATTGCCTTTAAATTGTTTTAACTTGGGTCAAACGTTTCGGGTAGCCTTCCACAAGCTTCCTACAATAAGTTGGGTGAATTTTGGCCCATTCCTCTTCACAGAGTTGGTGTAACTGAGTCATGTTTGTAGGCCTCCTTGCTCGCACACACTTTTTCAGTTCTGCCCACACATTTTCTATAGGATTGAGGTCAGGGCTTTGTGGTGGCCACTCCAATACCTTGACTTTGTTGTCCTTAAGCCATTTTGCCACAACTTTGGAAGTATCCTTGTGGTCATTGTCCATTTAGAAGACCGATTTGGGACCAAGCTTTAACTTTCTGACTGATGTCTTGAGATGTTGCTTCAATATATCCAAACAATTTTCCGTCCTCATGATGCCATCTATTTTGTGAAGTGCACCAGTCCCTCCTGCAGCAAAGCACCCCCAGAGCATGATGCTGCCACCCCCGTGCTTCACGGTTGGGATGGTGTTCTTCGGCTTGCAATGACCCCCTTTTTTTTCCTCCTCCAAACATAACGATGGTCATTATGGCAAAACAGTTCTATTTTTGTTTCATCAGACCAGAGGACATTTCTCCAAAAAGTAAGATCTTTGTCCCCATGTGCAGTTGCAAACCGTAGTCTTGCTTTTTTATGGCTGTTTTGGAGCAGTGGCTTCTTCCTTGCTGAGCGGCTTTTCAGGTTATGTTAATATAGGACTCGTTTTACTGTGGATATAGATACTTTTGTACCTGTTTCCTCCAGCATCTTCACAAGGTCCTTTGCTGTTGTTCTGGGATTGATTTGCACTTTTCGCACCAAAGTACGTTCATCTCTAGGAGACAGAACACGTCTCCTTCCTGAGCGGTATGATGGCTGCCTGGTCCCATGGTGTTTATACTTGCATACTATTGTTTGTACAGATGAATGTGGTACCTTCAGGCATTTGGAAATTGCTCCCAAGGATGAACCAGATGTGGAGGTCTACAAAAAAAAATTCTGAGGTCTTTGCTGATTTCTTTTGATTTTCCCATGATGTCAAGCAAAGAGGCACTGAGTTTGAAGGTAGGCCTGGAAATACATCCACAGGTACACCTCCAATTGACTCATTTACATTTACATTTTAATCACTTAGCAGACGCTTTTATCCAGAGCGACTTACAGTTAGTGAGTGCATACATTTTTCATACTGCCCCCCCCGTGGGAAACGAACCCACAACCCTGGCATTGCAAGCGCCATGCTCCACCAACTGAGCTACAGGGGACTATGCTAATGACTCAAATTATGTCAATTAGCCTATCAGAAGCTTGTAAAGCCATGACATTAATTTCTGGAATTTTCCAAGCCGTTTAAAAGCACAGTCAACTTAGTGTATGTAAACTTCTGACCCACTGGAATTGTGATACAGTGAATTATAAGTGAAATAATCATCAAAATTATAGTTTGTTAACAAGAAATTAGTGGAGTGGTTGAAAAACGAGTTTGAATGACTCCAACCTAAGTATATGTAAACTTCCGACTTCAACTGTGTCATAAAAGGGTTTATTCATAACATGGTTTACTATCAGATCCTCAAAAAATTCTACAGCTGCATCACCGAAAGCATCCTGACTGGTTGCATCACGGCCTGGTATGGCAACTGCTTGGCCTCTGACTGCAAGGCACGACAGAGGGTAGTGCGTACGGCCCAGTACATCACTGGGGCCAAGCTTCCTGCCATCCAGGACCTCTATACCAGGCGGTGTCAGAGGAAGGCCCTCAAAATTGTCAAAGACTCCAGCCACCCAAGTCATAGGCTGTTCTCTCTGCTACCGCATGGCAAGCAGTACCGGAGCGCCAAGTCTAGGTCCAAAAGGCTTCTCAACAGCTTCTACCCCAAGCCATAAGACTCCTGAACAGCTAATCATGGCTACCCGGACTATTTGCACTGCCCCCCCACCCACCCCATCTTTTTACGCTGCTGCTACTCTGTTAATTATTTATGCATAGTCACTTTAACTCTACCCACATGTACATATTACTTCAACTACCTCAACTAGCCGGTGCCCCCGCACATTGACTCTGCACCGGTACCCCCCTGTATATATAGCCTCCTTACTGTTATTTTATTTTACTTCTGCTCTTTTTTTTCTCAACAAATGTTTTTTGTTTTATTTTACTTTTTTATAAAAAATAAATGCACTGTTGGTTAAGGGCTGTGAGTAAGCATTTCACTGTAATGTCTGCACCTGTTGTATTTGGCGCATGTGGCCAATACAATTTGATTTGATTATGACAGGATTTATTTATAATATGGATTCACAAAGCATTTCTTAAGGTTTTCAAAATCCAGACTATCCACCTAGTCTCAACCTGCTTCCAAACAGCAGTACAGGGGAAGGGGGGGGGGGGGGGGGGGTGGGGGATAATGCACCAAATGTAACTATTGAACAGCCAAGCCACATCTGTAGTCTATTGGCTGGTCTTGACTGAGTCTGCTTCTAGCACCAATAACATCCCTTCTCCTTCTATAGCAGCTCCTTTATTGGTCACTTAGCAGGATGTTACAGCACCAGCTCTATGTCTAACTATCTATTCCTTTCAGTGCCAATATGACTGTGATGACAATTTGTAAGTCGCTCTGGATAAGAACGTCTGCTAAATGACGAAAATGTAAATGTAAATGTAAATAATATACATATGGCCTATTCATAAAAGGGTTGATTCATAATGTACAAATCCCTATTCAGCTTCTACATCTGCGTAGAGGAAATTATTATCTGTAAGAAGTAAGAGAACTGGTTATTTACCAATTATTTGTTTACATTGTTTGCCAGAATACATTTTTTGTTCAACTGCGTCACTCCAGTCAGCAGATGGCGATGTGAGTCTTTCAGGTGATGCTTCTTCCCACTCCAGACAGCAGATGGCGATGTGAGTCTTTCAGGTGATGATTCTTCCCACTCCAGTCAGCAGATGGCGATGTGAGTCTTTCAGGTGATGATTCTTCCCACTCCAGTCAGCAGATGGCGATGTGAGTCTTTCAGGTGATGCTTCTTCCCACTCCAGTCAGCAGATGGCGATGTGAGTCTTTCAGGTGATGATTCTTGCGTGACGTATATTCTAGTGGACGGAACGGGACGCTTTTTCAACAACAACAATTCAGCCGCCTTGGTAGCTTGTTAGCCAACATAAAACCAAAATTTTGAAGCTCTTTAGACCATTTTTGTGTATATTAACATCAGTGTTTTAAACACACTGTCTGTGTGTTTACCAGTTACTCCATTTGATTTCATATTTACATTATTAGCTATCTGGCTAAGTAACACTAGGCTAATGCTAACTAGCTAGATAACATCCCCGACCATGAGCTCACTAAGCTACTCTCCTCCTCCTAAAGAAGAGGAGGTCTGCTGGACAGAGAAAGACGTTACAGTGAAAGAAGAGGAGGAAGATGAGGATGTCACAGTTAAAACAGAAGTAGAGGGTGAAGCTGTTACCGTGAAAGAAGAGGAAGAAGTTACAGTGAAAGAGGAGGATGTTACGGAGTCTAGTTGATAGGTAATCGACTAGTTGGACTGTTCCCCAGACTCCAGGCGTAGGCATTTGTACAAGGCTTAACAAGGCTATTGAACTGAACATTGGTGTCTGTCTTTATTCCTTAATTCAACATATCATACAGAAACATGGTGTCAGAAGTGGCTCGGAAAACACACGTTTGTTATTTTTGTAGCTAAGTACAGTATAGGCGCAGTTACGTTCCATATGCGAACACAAGCCGTTTCCTACTCACAACACTGATCAACTCGTGTTAGCTGGCTAGCTAGCATCACTACCTACCTCCATGACTGAAGACAAAGAAATCTCCTATTCCATTGCTATGGCAGCGAACATTCCGCCACCAAATCACATGGTTCTCACAGGGGACTGGAATACTAATTGGGACAACTTCAGGGATGAATTCGAGGACTATGCGCTGGCGACCGGTCTACATGAGAAACCCAACGAGGTACAAGCGGCAACTCTGAGGAGTTTAATGGGCAGCGAATGCAGGCATATCTACCGGCACAATCTCACCCTCACGGCACGACAACAGTGTGATGCAAAGGCTATATTGGATGCATTGGAGAATTACTTCAAACCCGCAAGAAACGTAATTTACGAGCGGTTCGTTTTCGGAAGCTGCAAACAGGAAGAGGGTGAGTCAGTACACAACTTTGTAACCCGTTTGAGAGAGAAATCCGCCACTTGTGAATACGGGGGATTGAAAGATGAACTGATTCGTGACAAAGTAGTACTGGGAATTGCAAATGAGAATACGCGCCGGCGTCTACTGAGAGAGAGAGGCTTAACATTAGTAACTGCCATCGAAATGTGCCGCACTGCTGAAGTCACTGACATGAGAATGAGAGCAATGGAAACGGAAACCCCACGCTCCGACGTTGATACTGTTCACGCTGTTGCTAGGCAGACATTCAGACAAAACCAATCGAGGCAGAGTAATTCACCACGAACGGTGAACACAGAGAGCCCCGTAGCATGTAAATACTGTGGGAATACACACACACGTGGCAAAGAGCACTGCCCGGCCTATGGAAAACCATGCAGAGCTTGTGGAACTAATAATCACTTTGCAAAAGTGTGTCTCAAAAGCAAAAGAAGGGTGAGTGAGGGCAAGATTCACTGTGTTGATGATGTTACTCAATGTTCAGAGCTGAACAGTGAAAGTGACATTTACATGCATGAATCCATTGGGGCTGTACACTCAAGAGGGAAGAAATGGTTTGTGACACTACGATTACACAACAAGCAACAACAATGTCAACTGGATTCGGGTGCTACATGCAACGTAATGAGCTACAAAGACAAAATCAATCTGGCACCTGACACACATCTAGTTCCCAGCGATACTAGACTAAAGCTGTACTCAGGAGAACTAATGAGCTCTATGGGCACCTTTGAGACCGAATGTGTTATTCGGGGACGCAAACACAAGCTGGAGTTCGAGATTGTGAAAACCAGTCAAAATCCTCTCCTCTCAGGCTCTACATGCGAACGCCTGGGACTGATGCAGTTCACTGTACCAAATGACCTGCACATTGTGGATCATGTCCAGCATGGACCCCTGTCCAAAGAACAACTACTCAGCAGATATGACGATGTATTCAACATGCCCGTTGAATCAGTGCCTGGGGAGGTACACTTTGAAGTGGATGAGAGCATTACTCCAGTCCAGTGTGCTCCTCGCAATGTGCCCATTGCAATGAAAGTGGCTGTGAAGGCCCAGCTGGACAAGTATGAGGCCGATGGCCACATGACATCTGTGACTGAACCAACTGACTGGATCAGCAATATGGTCATAGTGAAAAAACCAGAGAAGCTGAGGGTCTGCATCGACCCAAAGCATCTGAACCAAGCACTGAAACGATCCCACTACATCATGCCGACACTAGAGGATGTCCTCTATAAGCTTCCCAAGGCCAGGATTTTCACCTTGGTGGATGCCCGAGAGGCATTCCTTCAATGCAAGCTGGACGAAGAAAGCAGCTTCATGACTACCTTCTGGACCCCCTGGGGTCGGAAACGCTGGCTCAAGCTCCCGTTTGGTGTCTCAGTGGCGCCTGAGGTATACCAACGCAAGCAGCACGAGTTACTGGCTGGGCTCAAGGGCATTGAACCCATCGCCGATGATATCCTGATCGTAGGCTGTGGTGAAACAGACGAAGAAGCAGAACGCGACCACGATGTGAAGCTCCTGGCACTGATGGAGCGCTGCCGATCAGTTAAGCTTCGTCTTGGCCTGAAGAAGCTGCAGTTCAAGGTGAAAGACGTCCACTTCCATGGCCACATTCTCTCGGCAAAAGGCCTGAAGCCGGACCCAGACAAGGTCCAAGCGATCCTCGACATGCCAAACCCGTCTGATGCAAAAGGAGTACAGCGTCTCATCGGCTTTGCAAACTATCTTGCAAAGTTCATGCCACACCTATCAGCAGTCTGTGAGCCTCTGCGCCGGTTGCTGGACAAAGACACACCATGGCACTGGCTACCCAAGCACGAGGCCGCAGTGCAGGAGATGAAATCTCTGGCTTCATCCATGCCAGTGTTGCGCTACTACGACGTCACGAAGCCTGTCACAATCCAGAGCGACTCTAGCCAAAGGGGACTTGGATGCTGCCTTATGCAGGAAGGCCAGCCCGTTGCGTTTGCCTCGAGAGCGCTCACCCCCACCGAACAAAACTATGCACAAATTGAGAAAGAGTGCCTCAGCATCGTCTTCTCCTGCCAGCGATTCCATCACTACTTATATGGTCGAGAGCTGGTCACCGCTGAAACTGACCACAAACCACTCATTGCCATATTCAGTAAACCTCTCCTCAACGCGCCCAAGAGGCTTCAAAGTATGCTCCTGACTCTGCAAAACTACAGCCTGAAGGTCATTTACAAGCCAGGACCTGAGATGTACATCAGCGACACACTGAGCAGGGCAACAGCACAATGTACAGGTAGAGGCACTGCCTATCAGCGGCAGGCCATCTGTTCGCTACAGCAGGAACAACAAGATGTTCAACAGATCAATCAGGCAGACTACTTAAACGTGACAGATCACCGCCTAGCCGAGATCAGGCAACATACTGACAAGGACGAACACCTACAGTCACTGAAGTCCATGGCTCTCGCAGGTTGGCCATATCTGAAAGAGGAGACACCTTTCACAGTGAGAGAATACTGGACCTTTCGAGATGAGATCAGTGTGCAAAACGGCGTCTTGTTCAGAGGTCAGAAGGTCATTATTCCCAAATCACTACGTCCAGAGATGCTTACCCGCATACACTCCAGTCACGTTGGAGGTGACGCATGCTACCGTCAGGCTCGTGAAACATTATACTGGCCAAACATGCAAGCAGAAATTAAAGACTTTGTCAGCAACTGTACCACATGCAACGAGTACGCTCATGAACAGCAAAAGGAAACCATGATGTCACACGAACTGCCCACAAGGGCCTGGCAAATCATCAGCATGGACTTATTCAGCCACAGACAAAAGGACTATCTTCTCCTCGTTGATCATTACTCTGACTTTTGGGAAATTGAACTGCTCCCTGACTTGTCCGCAGAGACGGTCATAAAGCGCTGCAAGGCGCAGTTTGCAAGGCAAGGTCAGCCTGACAAGGTAATCACGGACAATGGCCCACAATTCACTGCACAGTTCAAGCGTTTCGCCTCAGAATGGGAGTTTGACCACGTGACCTCCTCTCCAAGACACCCAAAAGCAAATGGCAAGGCAGAATCAGCTGTCAAGATTGCAAAAAACCTGTTAAGCAGGGCCTTGCGCGACAGCAACGACCCATGGAAAGCGATCTTACAGTGGAGGAACACACCCACCGAAAACATGGACAGCAGCCCAGCACAACGCCTTCTATCCAGACGTCTGAAGACTACTATCCCCGTAGCTAACAAGCTACTTGAGCCCTGCGTCATGGTTGGCGTCACGGACAAACTGCGTCACAGAAAGCAGCTCGCTAAGTGCTTCTACGACCGGACTGCTCGAGACCTACCAGAGCTGGAGGTGGGTGAAACTATAAGGATGAAACCGCTGCCGGGAGACCACACAGGACTTTGGAGGCTGGGCACATGCCTACAGAGAGTTGCACCACGTTCTTACCTGGTGGATGTTGGTGGCTCCCTCTATCGTCGCAATCGGGTGGATCTGCGCGTAGCAGAGCAGACAAACCAGAACATGCCATACACTCACTTAGATGAGCTGGATCACAGTCCAGGCCTAAGGGTAAGGGGTGCAGAATTGAGACATGAGCCAACTGAAGGTGAAGCTTCTACCCCACCAAACTCTCCAGCTCGTGGCCCTAATCCTACCCCTGTCAGAGCCAATACTTACTCACGGGTGGGTCGGCTGTGCAAGCCACCGGACAGGCTTACTCTGTAAGCAAGAGACTTAACTTGTTGTCTGTTAATTTAAAAAAAAATATATATATTTAAAAAAATTTAAAAAAGGAAGATGACAGCTGAAGTAAAAAGAAAATGTCATGCTTTTCAATTGTTATGACTTGACTGTTAAGAACGCAATGTTATGCCGTTATGTTTGCACTTTCTATTGAAAAGGATGATGTTACGGAGTCTAGTTGATAGGTAATCGACTAGTTGGACTGTTCCCCAGACTCCAGGCGTAGGCATTTGTACAAGGCTTAACAAGGCTATTGAACTGAACATTGGTGTCTGTCTTTATTCCTTAATTCAACATATCATACAGAAACAGAGGAGGCAGTTTTTGGAGTGAAGGAGGAGGGGGAGATTACTGTCACATTGGAGGAAGAAGAGGAGACTGGAGAGCTGATTAACACCAGTAAGTAGTATTTTAAAAACAGTGGCACAAACTCTGTAGTTGTTGAACTATTGAACTAATGTGTCGTCTTAAAGACTGTGGTCAAGTGATCCATCATTCGCAAAACGTGGTCAAGACGCCCACCCTTCTGTTTCCGCCTGAATTTTCTTACCGAATAGATACCACTTAACTGTACCGCGTGTTTTCTGGGAGGGAAACTGAGTCGGATGCTCTCTAATGCTCCGACAGAAACGATAGCTACAAATCATTCTAAAAATGACTTTGATATCACGGGTAGAGTGAGGTTGCTAGAGGTTGCAGTAGCCTAACCTTGGTGCTGTTTAGGAAATGTTAAATTGTCAAAGCAAGATGTGTTTACGGTCATGATACACACACAGGAAGATCTAAATGAGCTTGATATGTTTTTAGTATATAATTAATCCAGTGTGATGACCGTTGCTTACCATACGATGTCCATATTAAAATATGGGTTAATATAATTACTTATTCTATATTACAGTTAACTTTGAAGTAAAATTGGATTGTAAACATTTTGTCATGTCTGCCACTAGTACGTCACTAATCCATGTTCATTAACATTAACATTAGACTGTAAACTCTCCTTCCAGACTCACATTAAGCATCTCCAATCCAAAGTTAAATCTATAATCTGTTTCCTATTTCGCAACAAAGCCTCCTTCACTCATGCTGCCAAACATGCCCTCGTAAAACTGACTATCCTACCGATCCTTGACTTCGGCGATGTCATTTACAAAATAGCCTCCAACACTCTACTCAGCTAATTGGATGTAGTCTATCACAGTGCCATCCGTTTTGTCTCCAAAGCCCCATATAATACCCACCACTGTGACCTGTACGCTCTTGTTGGCTGGTCCTCATTACATATTCGTCGCCAAACCCACTGGCACCAGGCCATCTATAAATCACTGCTAGGCAAATCCCCGCCTTATCTTAGCTCATTGGTCACCATAGCAACACCCACCCGTAGTCTGCGCTCCAGCAGGTATATCTCACTGGTCATTCCCAAAGCCAACACCTCCTTTGGCCGCAATTCCTTCCAGTTCTCTGCTGCCAATGACTGGAACAAATTGCAAAAATCTCTGAAGCTGGAGACACTTATCTCCCTCACTAACTTTAAGCATCAGTTGTCAGAGCACCTTACCGATCACTGCACCTGTACACAGCCCATCTATAATTAGCCCACCCAACTACCTCATCCCCATATTGTTATTTATTTTGCTCATTTGCACCCCAGTATCTCTATTTGCACATCATCTCTTGCACATCTATCATTCCAGTGTTAATACTAATTGTAATTATTTTGCACTATGGCCTATTTATTGCCTTATCTCCATAACTTATTACATTTGCACACACTGTATATATATTTTCTGTTGTATTTTTGACTTTATGTTTTGTTTTACCCCATATGTAACTCTGGGTTGTTGTTTTTATCGCACTGCTTTGCTTTATCTTGGCCAGGTCGCAGTTGTAAATGAGAACTTGTTCTCAACTGGCTTACCTGGTTAAATAAACGTTAAATAAAATAAAAAAATAAAAATGATTTGTATGTTGGCCGAATCCCAACGTTTCAGTTGAACGGAGGTGAAGGAGAAGCCTGGCTCTTTTCTCTTGTGACTTTACGCTCCGTGCAGAGTAGAACACCAGACAACATGATTGAACAAAGGAGGAATGTTAAAATGATATCAGACGGTAACTTTTGAAAATGAGCTAAACAGACTCTGCTGTATTATTATTTGTATGTTGGCGGAAGTCCTATTTTTCATTCGAACGGAAGTGAAGGTGGAGTCACATGTTCTCTATTTTCCATTTTGTCTTCTGACTTTAGGCAGAGAGTCAAATGTTGAAATATAACGTCTCGGTCCTCTACCTCCCTGATCTAAAAGGTCCGTAGACTACAGATAAACATTGTCATCTAGTTAACTTTGCCTGAACTCTGCAATCGACCATAAACACACGTTTCTACAATGAATCAGGTGAGTTTAGATTAACTTAATCATTTTTATAACGGGTCTTTGTAGCCTGCTTCATGCTTTTACACTGCGCGCATTTAATGGTTCTTGACTTTGGAAAATCATTTGTGTAGTTTAGCTGGTTACTCGTAGCCAGGCTCGGCGGCAGGATGAACTCGGCAAGGGGGCATCAGAAATGACTAAGGGGGCACAACTATTTTCGCTTGCTGATAACACAGGATCGATAATAATCGAGAGTACAATTACACACAATGTATTTGCAGCCACGCACGGCCGTCTTGCAGCAAGAATACAGGCTACTGCACCGCTTTACAAACATGGACAATTCATAAATAGCAAGTCATGACAACGCTACACAGTTACATGCACAATACCCAACAATACAAAACAGTTGCTAATTACCGTAATAACACTTCCTCATGCCAATACAATGCATTTCCAATCGCGGAAAGCAAACAATAATGCACTACCAATGACTTATCGGTACAATGCAGCTAGTTGGAGCTTACCAGTTGGCTGTAGGCTACTCCACAAGCAGCTTGCCAGTTGGCTGTAGGCTACTCCACTAGCAGCTTGCCAGTTGGCTGTTGGCTACTCCACTAGCAGCTTGCCAGTTGGCTGTAGGCTACTCCACTAGCAGCTTGCCATTTGGCTGTAGGCTACTCCACTAGCAGCTTGCCAGTTGGCTGTAGGCTACTCCACTAGCAGCTTGCTAAAAACTGTAAGCAAGCTATCCTTTTAGCTTCCCACAGATTTAGATGTGGCTTAGTGTTGTAGGTTACGGTCTTGCTGAAAGGTGATTTCCTCTCCCAGTGTCTGGTGTAAAGCAGACTGAAGCAGTCTTTCCTCTAGGATCTCCCGTTTCGTTTCATCCTGTAAAACTCCCCTGTCTTTGACGATGTCAAGCATTTCCTTACCATGATGCAGCCATCACCATGCTTGAAAATAAGGAGGCAGTTACTCAGTGATGTTATGTTGGATTTGCCCCAAACTTAAGGCTTTGCATTTAGGCCCAAAAAGTGTATTCATTTGCCCTGTTAATTTTTTAGCAGTATTACTTTAGTGCCTTGTTGCAAACAAGATCTGAAATATTTATATTCTCCTTTCACTCTGTCATATAGGTCATTATTGTGGATTATTGTGAATAGTCACATGTACAGGGTTGCAGGTGGTCACTGTGGTCTAAGGCACTGCATCGCACTGCACTGCACAGCGTCGTCCAGGGTAGGGGAGGGAATGGCCGGCAGGGATGTAGCTCAGTTGGTAGAGCATGGCGTTTGCAACGGCAGGGTTGTGGGTTCGATTCCCATGGGGGGCCAGTATGAAAAACTAGTCACATGTACAGGGTTGCAGGTCATTGTTGTGAATAGTCACATGTACAGGGTTGCAGGTGGCCATTATTGGGGATTATTGTGAATAGTCACATGTACAGGATTGCAGGTGGTCATTATTGGGGATTATTGTGAATAGTCACATATACAGGGTTGCATTTAGTCAATATTGGCGATTATTGTGAATAGTCACATGTGCAGGGTTGCAAGTGGTCATTATTGTGGATTATTGCGAATAGTCAAATGTACAGGGTTGCAGGTAGTCATTATTGTGGATTATTGTGAATAGTCAAATGTACAGGGTTAAAGGTGGTCATTATTGTGAATAGTCACATGTTCAGGGTTGCAGGTGGTCATTATTGGGGATTATTGTGAATAGTCACATACAGGGTTGCAGGTGGTCATTATTGTGGATTATTGTGAATAGTCACATGTACAGGGTTGCAGGTGGTCATTATTGTGGATTATTGCGAATAGTCAAATGTACAGGGTTGCAGGTAGTCATTATTGGGGATTATTGTGAATAGTCACATGTACAGGGTTGCAGGTGGTCATTATTGTGGATTATTGTGAATAGTCAAATGTACAGGGTTGCAGGTGGTCATTATTGGGGATTATTGTGAACATCTTTGACGTGTCTGGGTGGCTTAATACCCCATACACAACATCATTATTAACAGAGGAAGGGTTAGTCATTCAAAAAAATCATGTTAACTGCTATTAGTTTACAGTCCATATCACTTATTATGTGATTTCTTAACACCAACTTTACTGACTATTTTAGTTATTGTTTTGTATTTGTTTGTACACATTTGTAGAATTTTGTTTTTACTTTCACATTATTTTGTGTAGATGAATTACGAAAAATTATAATCAAATCTATTTCAATCCCACTTTTTAAAGCAACAAAATGTGAAATTTTTTATAGTGGGTGTAGACTTTCCATAGACACTGTATAGCCTAATAATATTTAGGAAGTTAATTTCCTTGGGAAGATAACTGCCTGTGCTTCTCCATCCATTCATATGTAGACTACTCTATTTAATTGAGACCAAACGCTCACCTGATCTGGCACGCCCAACTAGGAGAGGAGAGGATTCTGAACCAGGAGAGGAGAGGTATGGCTGCTGAACTTGGAGAGGAGAGGTATGGCTGCTGAACTAGGACGGGAGAGGTATGGCTGCTGAACTAGGAGAGGAGAGGTATGGCTGCTGAACTAGGACGGGAGAGGTATGGCTGCTGAACTAGGACGGGAGAGGTATGGCTGCTGAACTAGGAGAGGAGAGGTATGGCTGCTGAACTAGGACGGGAGAGGTATGGCTGCTGAACTAGGAGAGGAGAGGTATGGCTGCTGAACTAGGACGGGAGAGGTATGGCTGCTGAACTAGGACGGGAGAGGTATGGCTGCTGAACTAGGACAGGAGAGGTATGTCTGCTGAACTAGGAGAGGAGAGGTATGCCTGCTGAACTAGGAAAGGAGCGGTATGGCTGCTGAACTAGGACAGGAGTGGTATGGCTGCTGAACTAGGACGGGAGAGGTATGGCTGCTGAACTAGGACGGGAGAGGTATGGCTGCTGAACTAGGAGAGGAGAGGCTGCTGAACTAGGACAGGAGAGGTATGGCTGCTGAACTAGGACAGGAGAGGTATGGCTGCTGAACTAGGACGGGAGAGGTATGGCTGCTGAACTAGGAGAGGAGAGGTATGGCTGCTGAACTAGGAAAGGAGAGGTATGGCTGCTGAACTAGGACAGGAGAGGTATGGCTGCTGAACTAGCAGAGGAGAGGTATGGCTGCTGAACTAGGAGAGGAGAGGCTGCTGAACTAGGACAGGAGAGGTATGGCTGCTGAACTAGGAGAGGAGAGGTATGGCTGCTGAACTAGGACAGGAGAGGTATGGCTGCTGAACTAGGACGGGAGAGGTATGGCTGCTGAACTAGGACAGGAGAGGTATGGCTGCTGAACTAGGACGGGAGAGGTATGGCTGCTGAACTAGGAGAGGAGAGGTATGGCTGCTGAACTAGGACGGGAGAGGTATGGCTGCTGAACTAGGACAGGAGAGGTATGGCTGCTGAACTAGGACGGGAGAGGTATGGCTGCTGAACTAGGATGGGAGAGGTATGGCTGCTGAACTAGGAGAGGAGAGGCTGCTGAAATAGGAGAGGATAGGTATGGCTGCTGAACTAGGAGAGGAGAGGTATGGCTGCTGAACTAGGAGAGGAGAGGTATGGCTGCTGAACTAGGAGAGGAGAGGTATGGCTGCTGAACTAGGAGAGGAGAGGTATGGCTGCTGAACTAGGAGAGGAGAGGTATGGCTGCTGAACTAGGAGAAGAGAGGCTGCTGAACTAGGAGAGGAGAGGTATGGCTGCTGAACTTGAAACAGCAAGAAAGATGAGCGGTCCGTTGCACTTTCTCTTGACCTACGTTTTGCACGTAGGATATAGCCTGTCTTTTAGGAGCGGGATATTTTCAGTCAGAGACAAATGGATAATTAATATATATTGAGAAGAAAACGACTCCACGCTCGATCCCCATGTTGCGCCTTTTGCTTTATATTGATAATTACATTTTGGGATTTCACCTCGACTCACATTGGTTGAGCGTCCACAACTTATTTCTATTAACAGACACTGTAGTAAACTATAGCCTAATTATATTTAAGTGAATTTCCTTGGAAAGATAACTGCCTTGTGATTTATTCGCCCATTCATAGGTAGCCTGGTAGGCTAGTGTGTGAATAATGTGACAGAGGTGCTTTTAGTACAATAGCTAGGCTAACGCATACCCAGCAGAAAGACACCGTTTCCAAATAATCTGTGGAACAAGTATATTTATCACAACGTTTTCTGTCTGACCACCCTTAACATGAAAAATACGGACCGCGCTCCAATGATCTCTGTCGGAGCCCGCAGCCCTCTACCTCCAAACATCTTTGTTGTACCATTTGAAAGTGGAAAGAAATATATACAGTACCAGTCAAAAGTTTGGACACACCTACTCATTCAAGGGTTTTTCTTTATTTTAACGTTGTAGAATAATAGTGAAGATATCAAAACTATGAAATAACACATATGGAACGATGTAGTAACCAAGAAAGTGTTAAACAGATCAAAATATGTGATGTTTGAGATTCTTCAAATAGCCACCCTTTGCCTTGATGACAGCTTTGCACACTCTTGGCATTCTCTCAACCAGCTTCATGAGGTAGTCACCTGGAATATATTCTGATTTGTTTAACACTTTGTTGGTTACAACATTATTCCATACAGTGGGGAAAAAAAGTATTTAGTCAGCCACCAATTGTGCAAGTTCTGCCACTTAAAAAGATGAGAGTGGCCTGTAATTTTCCTCATAGGTACACGTCAACCATGACAGACAAAATGAGAAAAAGAAATCCAGAAAATCACATTGTAGGATTTTTAATGAATTTATTTGCAAATTATGGTGGAAAATAAGTATTTGGTCAATAACAAAAGTTTCTCAATACTTTGTTATATACCCTTTGTTGGCAATGACACAGGTCAAACGTTTTCTGTAAGTCTTCACAAGGTTTTCACACACTGTTGCTGGTATTTTGGCCCATTCCTCCATGCAGATCTCCTCTAGAGCAGTGATGTTTTGGGGCTGTCGCTGGGCAACACAGACTTTCAACTCCCTCCAAAGATTTTCTATGGGGTTGAGATCTGGAGGCCACTCTAGGACCTTGAAATGCTTCTTACGAAGCCACTCATTCGTTGCCCGGGAGGTGTGTTTGGGATCATTGTCATGCTGAAAGACCCAGCCACGTTTCATCTTCAATGCCCTTGCTGATGGAAGGAGGTTTTCACTCAAAATCTCACGATACATGGCCCCATTCATTCTTTCATTTACACGGATCAATCGTCCTGGTCCCTTTGCAGAAAAACAGCCCCAAAGCATGATGTTTCCACCCCCATGCATCACAGTAGGTATGGATGCAACTCAGCATTCTTTGTCCTCCAAACACGACGAGTTGAGTTTTTACCAAAAAGTTATATTTTGGTTTCATCTGACCATATGACATTCTCCCAATCATCTTCTGGATCATCCAAATGCACTCTAGCAAACTTCAGATGGGCCTGGACATGTACTGGCTTAAGCAGGGGGACACGTCTGCACTGCAGGAATTGAGTCCCTGGCGGCGTAGTGTGTTACTGATGGTAGGCTTTGTTATTTTGGTCCCAGCTCTCTGCAGGTCATTCACTAGGTCCCCCCGTGTGGTTCTGGAATTTTTGCTCACCGTTCTTGTGATCATTTTGACCCCACGGGGTGAGATCTTGCGTGGCGCCCCAGATCGAGGGAGATTATCTGTGGTCTTGTATGTCTTCCATTTCCTAATAATTGCTCCCACAGTTGATTTATTCAAACCAAGCTGCTTACCTATTGCAGATTCAGTCTTCCCAGCCTGGTGCAGGTCTACAATTTTGTTTCTGGTGTCCTTTGACAGCTCTTTGGTCTTGGCCATAGTGGAGTTTGTAGTGTGACTGTTTGAGGTTGTGGACAGGTGTCTTTTATACTGATAACAAGTTCAAACAGGTGCCATTAATACAGGTAACGAGTGGAGGACAGAGGAGCCTCTTAAAGAAGAAATTACAGGTCTGTGAGAGCCAGAAATCTTGCTTGTTTGTAGGTGACCAAATACTTATTTTCCACCATCATTTGCAATTAAATTAATTAAAAATCCTACAATGTGATTTTCTGGATTTTTTTTCCTCAATTTGTCTGTCATAGTTGACGTGTACCTATGATGAAAATTACAGGCCTCTCTCATCTTTTTAAGTGGGAGAACTTGCACAATTGGTGGCTGACTAAATACTTTTTTCCCCCACTGTATGTGTTATTTCATAGTTTGGATGGTATTACATTTTAGTACATTTGTCAGCCAAAACATGACACCCACCCTTTTTTTATGTGTTCTTTTGCAAACTGTCATCAACATGAAGCTTTCCAACGTAACATCAACTATCCAATCAAAGCCACATTGACAATTTGAAATTAGCACATCAATTACAAATAATTACAATTTAATATATTTAAATCCCACTTTGTAACGTAACAAAATGTGAAAAAGGTTCAAGGGAGTGCTGACGTTCTAAAGGCAATGTATTATATTAGGTTAACATTTCAAAATAGTCTGATGCATATCCTGTAGATCAGATCATATATCCTGTAGATCAGATCAAGGAACGCTGTCTATACTTCCATCCCTTTTGTTATTGGCTGATTCCATCGCCAGCAATGCCCAAAAATATTCTTGGAATTCTCACATAGAAACGTAATTGGGGTCTAAAATAAAAATAAGCTAAATCAATTTGCCCTTTTTCCCGATAGGGAATGTCCTATTGGTCTGAAGTGTAAGATATTGGTTTCTCCCGTGGGAGCCCCGGGTTCATATTGTGCGTGTTACATACAGTTACAATATTTGAGCGCTGCAAATCTGCGTAGCAAGCAAACAGACGATGTGTATTATTTTTAACATGCTGTGAAAGTGGTACTCACTTTTAGGAATGGGTAATCGTTTACAAGTTACAAGCTATATCATAAACCCATCGTTGAAAACCACATTTTTCATCTTCTGTGGTTTGGTAACTTCCTGTTGTTCAACGGACCGGAATGAAGAAGCAGAGTTTGGAAAAAATGTATTTGGTGTCCATTAAGTCTTAAACAGCAAGGGGGCATTGTTTCCACTCCGTTGTGGCCGTCCCCATTTAATGCAAGACCTCATCATACCATTGTTGTGTTGTTTTACCCTTAGTGTACTAACTTGAACTCCACTACCCTCTTTTTGGGATTTACAGGAAACACCTATCCCACCCCCCTCCTCCCTCCAACCCTCCTCCCCCTCCCCCTCTTGGGGTCCCCAGGTCGTGCCTCTCCTGGTAACTTACTGCTGGGTCTGAAGAGGGTGTCTGTGCTGCTGGTCGACTGCAGGAAAACACCGGGACGGAGTGGGTTTATGCTCTTACATACATTTATTTTGGGACATTCCCTAGATGTCCTTAATTATCATTAAATACAATCACTAACCTTCTTAAAATGTAGAATCATTAGAAGCACTCCTACCTCATTGGTTAAATTGATGATTTTAACCCATCCAATATGCTCAAATCTGATCACAAGAGTTTGGAAAGCTGGGCCTTGAACTAACTTCGATATGAAAAAGGAACCCTAACTGTCTGTCTTTGTTTCACAGGGGACAGCCCTAACCGTCGCTCTCTCAGTAGAAGGGGCTTATCATCTGGGGAGGCTAACCAACATCATGATGCTGATGAGGCAGAGAAGAGTCTCTCCAGATCAGAACACCTCAAGAAACACCAGCAGAGACTTACAGGGAAGAAACCTCACTGCTGCTTTGACTGTGGAAAGAGTTTCACCTCTTCAACAAATCTTAATACACACAAGAGAATACACACAGGAGAGAAACCTTATAGCTGTGATCAGTGTGGGAAGAGATTCACTCAGTCAGGAAACCTGGCTGAACACAAGAGAATACACACAGGAGAGAAGCCTTACCACTGCTCAGACTGTGGAATGAGCTTAACCACTTCAAACGGACTTCTAGTACACCAGAGAACACACACAGGAGAGAAGCCTTTTTGTTGTGATCAGTGTGGGAAGAGATTCACTCGGTCAGGAATCCTGGCTTCACACAAGAGAATACACACAGGAGAGAAGCCTTTTGGTTGTGATCAGTGTGGGAAGAGATTCACTCAGTCAGGAAGCCTGGCTGGACACAAGAAAATACACACAGGAGAGAAGCCTTTTGGTTGTGATCAGTGTGGGAAGAGATTCATTCTTTCAGGATACCTGGCTGTACACAAGAGAACACACACAGGAGAGAAGCCTTACCACTGCTCAGACTGTGGAATGAGCTTAAGCACTTCAAAAGGACTTCTAGTACACCAGAGAATACACACAGGAGAGAAACCTTATAGCTGTGATCAATGTAGGAAGAGATTCTCTCATTCAGGACACCTGGTTGAACACCAGAGAACACACACAGGAGAGAAGCCTTTTGGTTGTGATCAGTGTGGAAAGAGGTTCACTCAGTCAGGAAGCCTGGCTGTACACAAGAGAATACACACAGGAGAAAAGCCATTTGGTTGTGATCAATGTGGGAAGAGATTCTCTCATTTTACATTTTTACATTTTAGTCATTTAGCAGACGCTCTTAGCCAGAGCGACTCACAAATTGGTGCGTTCACCCTATAGCCAGTGGGATAACCACTTTACAATTTGGGGGGGGGGGGGGGGGGGGGGGGGGGGGGTTAGAAGGAATACTTTATCCTATCCCAGGTATTCCTTAAAGAGGTGGGGTTTCAAATGTCTCCGGAAGGTGGTGAGTGACTCCGCTGTCCTGGCGTCGTGAGGGAGCTTGTTCCACCATTGGGGTGCCAGAGCAGCGAACAGTTTTGACTGGGCTGAGCGGGAGCTGTGCTTCCGCAGAGGAAGGGGAGCCAGCAGGCCAGAGGTGGATGAACGCAATGTCCTCGTTTGGGTGTAGGGACTGATCAGAGCCTGAAGGTACAGAGGTGCCGTTCCCCTCACTGCTCCATAGGCAAGCACCATGGTCTTGTAGCGGATGCGAGCTTCAACTGGAAGCCAGTGGAGTGTGCGGAGGAGGGGGGTGACGTGAGAGAACTTGGGAAGGTTGAACACCAGACGGGCTGCGGCATTCTGGATGAGTTGTAGGGGTTTAATGGCACAGGCAGGGAGCCCAGCCAACAGCGAGTTGCAGTAGTCCAGACGGGAGATGACAAGTGCCTGGACCAGGACCTGCGCCTCTTCCTGTGTAAGGCAGGGTCGCACTCTCCGAATGTTGTAGAGCATGAACCTGCAGGAGCGGGTCACCGCCTTGATGTTGGCGGAGAACGACAGGGTGTTGTCCAGGGTCACGCCTAGGCTCTTCGCACTCTGGGAGGAGGACACAGCGGAGTTGTCAACCGTGATGGCGAGATCATGGAACGGGCAGTCCTTCCCCGGGAGGAAGAGCAGCTCCGTCTTGCCAGGGTTCAGCTTGAGGTGGTGATCCGTCATCCATACTGATATGTCTGCCAGACATGCAGAGATGCGATTCGCCACCTGGTTATCAGAAGGGGGAAAGGAGAAGATTAGTTGTGTATCGTCAGCGTAGCAATGATAGGAGAGACCATGTGAGGATATGACAGAGCCAAGTGACTTGGTGTATAGGGAGAAAAGGAGAGGGCCCAGAACCGATCCCTGGGGGACACCAGTGGTGAGAGCACGTGGTGCGGAGACAGCTTCCCGCCACGCCACTTGGTAGGAGCGACCGGTCAGGTAGGACGCAATCCAGGAGTGAGCCGCGCCGGAGATGCCCATCTCGGAGAGGGTGGAGAGGAGGATCTGATGGTTCACAGTATCAAAGGCAGCAGACAGGTCTAGAAGGACAAGAGCAGAGGAGAGAGAGTTAGCTTTAGCAGTGCGGAGAGTCTCCGTGACACAGAGAAGAGCAGTCTCAGTTGAATGACCAGTCCTGAAACCTGATTGGTTTGGATCAAGAAGGTCATTCTGAGAGAGATAGCAAGAGAGTTGGCTAAAGACGGCACGCTCAATAGTTTTGGAAAGAAAAGAAAGAAGGGATACTGGTCTGTAGTTGTTGACATCAGTGGGGTCGAGTGTTGGTTTTTTGAGGAGGGGAGCAACTCTCGCTCTCTTGAAGACGGAAGGGACATGGCCAGCGGTCAAGGATGAGTTGATCAGCGAGGTGAGGTAGGGGAGAAGGTCACCGGAGATGGTCTGGAGAAGGGAGGAGGGGATGGGGTCAAGCGGGCAGGTTGTTGGGCGGCCTGCAGTCACAAGTCGCAGGATTTTATCTGGAGAGAGAGGGGAGAAAGAAGTCAAAGCATAGGGTAGGGCAGTGTGAGCAGGACCAGCAGTGTTATTAGACTTAACAAACGAGGATCGGATGTCGTCAACCTTCTTTTCAAAGTGGTTGACGAAGTCATCCACAGAGAGAGAGGAGGGGGGGGGGGGGGGAGGAGGATTCAGGAGGGAGGAAAATGTGGCAAAGAGCTTCCTAGGGTTAGAGGCAGATGCTTGGAATTTAGAGTGGTAGAAGGTGGCCTTAGCAGCAGAAACAGATGAAGAAAATGTAGAGAGGAGGGAGTGAAAAGATGCCAGGTCGGTAGGGAGTTTAGTTTTCTTCCATTTCCTCTCCGCTGCCCGGAGCTCTGTTCTGTGAGCTCGCAGTGAGTCATCAAGCCACGGAGCTGGGGGGGAGGACCGAGCCGGCCGGGAGGATAGGGGACACAGAGAGTCAAAGGATGCAGAAAGGGAGGAGAGGAGGGTTGAGGAGGCAGAATCAGGAGATTGGAGGGAGAAGGATTGAGCAGAGGGAAGAGATGATAGGATGGAAGAGGAGAGAGTAGTGGGAGAGAGAGAGCGAAGGTTGCGGCGGCGCATTACCATCTGTGTAGGGGCAGAGTGAGTAGTGTGGGAGGAGAGCGAGAGAGAAAAGGAAACAAAGTAGTGGTCGGAGACTTGGAGGGGAGTTGCAGTGAGATTAGTAGAGGAGCAGCATCTAGTGAAGATGAGGTCAAGCGTATTGCCTGCCTTGTGAGTAGGGGGGGACGGTGAGAGGGTGAGGTCAAAAGAGGAGAGGAGTGGAAAGAAGGAGGCAGAGAGAAATGAGTCAAACGTGGACATAGGGAGGTTGAAATCCCCCAAAACTGTGAGGGGTGAGCCATCCTCAGGAAAGGAACTTATCAAGGCGTCAAGCTCGTTGATGAACTCTCCAAGGGAACCTGGAGGGCGATAGATGACAAGGATATTAAGCTTAAATGGGTTAGTGACTGTGACAGCATGGAATTCAAATGAGGAGATAGACAGATGGGTTAGGGGAAAAATTGAGAATGTCCACTTGGGAGAGATGAGGATTCCTGTACCACCACCCCTCTGACCAGATGCTCTCGGGGTATGCGAGAACACATGGTCAGACGAGGAGAGAGCAGTAGGAGTAGCCGTGTTTTCAGTGGTGATCCATGTTTCCGTCAGCGCCAGGAAGTCGAGGGACTGGAGGTTGGCATAGGCTGGGATGAAGTCAGCTTTGTTGGCAGCAGAACGGCAGTTCCAGAGGCTGCCTGCGACCTGGAACTCCAGGTGAGGGGTGCGAGCAGGGACCACCAGGTTGGAGAGGCAGCAGCCGCGCGGTGTTGTGCGTTGTTTGTGTAGCCTGTGCAGAGACGAGAGAACAGGGATAGGCAGAGGCATAGTTGACAGGCTGTAGCAAATGGCTACAAAAATGCAGAGGAGATCGGAATGAAATGAGCTAAGCATCTGGGAGAGGAGAGAGGGGGGCCTCCCTCACCAAAAACTTCTACCTCAGAAACTAAAATTGTTTCACTGAACAGTTGTTCAATGTTTAAAGGAATAAACTCAAACCCACTTTATTCAGCTAGCCAACTATGACACCATAGCTGACTAGCATGCTAGCATCCAATAACACACAGTTTAACACACAGTTAAGCACCAATACTCACAACAAGCCACCAATAGTGTGTTAACTAGCTAACCAGCATGCCAGCATCCAGTAACACACAGCCAAGCACAAACACTTGGTCACAGCAAACCACCAATAGTGTGATAACACACTAAACAGATCATTCGTGTCTGTGTCAAGTTCCTTTCATGACGCAGCAATGATTCAACATTGGCTAGCTAGGACAAGTATATTGTAATTAGCTACTACCGCACCGTTCGCTGGTCGTGCTGGGTAGCTAGCAATGGCCACTGTGTTGGCTTTGTTTGAAGAACGGCTAGCTAGCTAGCTTCGTGCTACACCCGGCACACAATGGCTACTGTGTTGACTCTGACTCTGTTCGAAAAAACGGCTAATTAGCTCGCTTCGTGCTACAGCCGGCACGGCGGAAGACACTGCCAAGACACAGTAGCTACCCACGATACCTAGCTATGACGCCGTAGCTAACTAGCAAGCTAGCATCCATTAACACACAATTAGCACCAATACTTGGTTACAACAAACTGCCAAGAGTGTGTTAGCACACTAAACAGATGATTCATGTCCGTGTCTAGTTCCTTACATAACGCAGAACGCAGCAAAAATTAAACGTTGGCTAGAAGCACATTTAACAGTGGGAACAGCTAATCGTTACCAGTAGCTACCCGCTAGCTAGCTAGCCTCGTGCTTCGATACTAACCTACAATAACCTACGGAAACCTACAACAACAACAATACTAACCTATAATAAATACAATACCTAACTACAACTAACTACCAACCTACGATCTAATGCATGGTTAAGCTATACTCAACACCAAATGAGAAGTTTGCTTACCTCCAGCTTTGCTTACCTCCAGCTAACGCAGAACAAAGCCAGGTGTCCTCATTCAGGACACCTGGCTTTACACAAGAGAAAACACCACACTGTTGGGTAACCTTTCCACTTTTGGTAGCTCAATCCAGTTAATGGTAGACTAGTGTACATACACCGGAGAGAAGCCCTACAGGGTGAGTTTTGCCACCTCAAGCGTTCTTAATATGGCCTTCCTTAGTGTAATTTGATGTACTGTCAACAAGGGGTCCACCCTCTGAAAACTTTAACTATCCATTATTTCCAGATTTCTATTAATTGCAATGTGAGTGAAATAGTCTGTGTTTGAATGGTGTGGGCGTACGTACCCCAACAACAGAATGGTGTGGGTGTTTCCCAACAACAGGGTTGGTCAGCTCAGAGAAAGCAGGGCGGTAGCTCTACCCAACATTTCTACCCAACATTTCGATGTTTTGTTCCCCGAGCCACTTAGTTATCACTTTTGCCTTATGGCAAGGTGCTCCTTCATGCTGGAAAAGGTATTGTACGTCACCAAACTGTTCTTGGATGGTTGGGAGAAGTTGTTCTCTGAGGATGTGTTGGTACCATTCTTTATTCATGGCTGTGTTCTTAGGCAAAATTGTAAGCCCACTCCCTTGGCTGAGAAGCAACCCCACACACGAATGGTCTCAGGATGCTTTACTGTTGGCATGACACAGGACTGATGGTAGCGCTCACCTTGTCTTGTCCGGACAAGCTTTTTTCCGGATGCCCCAAACAATCGGAAAGGGGGTTCATCAGAGAAAATGACTTTACCCCAGTCCTCAGCAGTTCAATCCCTGTACCTTTTGTAGAATATCAGTCTGTCCCTGATGTTTTTCCTGGAGAGTAGTGGCTTCCTCGCTGCCCTTCTTGACACCAGGCCATCCTCCAAAAGTCTTCGCCTCAATGTGCGTGCAGATGCACTCATACCTGCCTGCTGCCATTCCTGAGCAAGCGCTGCACTGGTGGTGCCCCGATCCTGCAGCTGAATCAACTTTAGGAGACGGTCCTGGCGCTTGCTGGATTTTCTTGGGCGCTCTGATGCCTTCTTCACACAATTGAACCTCTCTCCTTGAAGTTCTTGATGATCCGATAAATGGTTGATTTAGGTGCAATCTTACTAGCAGCAATATCCTTGCCTGTGAAGCCATTTTTGTGCAAAGCAATGATGACGGCACATGTTTCCTTGCAGGTAACCATGGCTAACAGAGGAAGAACAATGATTTCAAGCACCACCCTCCTTTTAAAGCTTCCAGTCTTTTATTCTAACTCAATCAGCATGACAGGGTGATCTCCAGCCTTGTCCTCGTCAACACTCTCACCTGTGTTAACGAGAGAATCACTGACATGATGTCAGCTGGTCCTTTTGTGGCAGGGCTGAAATGCAGTGGAAATGTTTTTGGGGGATTAAGTTCATTTTCATCTGATCACTCTTTATAACAGTCTGGACTATATGCAAATTGCCATCATAAAAACTGAGGCAGCAAACTTTGTGAAAATGTATATTTGTGTCATTCTCAACTTTTGACCACAACTGTATATTAACAGCAGGGGTTTAAACACAGTCTGTGTGCTTACTAGTT
Organism: Coregonus lavaretus; assembly: GCF_964263955.1. NCBI lineage: Eukaryota > Metazoa > Chordata > Actinopteri > Salmoniformes > Salmonidae > Coregonus > Coregonus lavaretus. The sequence goes on along the minus strand of NW_028167122.1, from coordinate 45,596 downwards.
ATTACATGTCATATACAGTTGAAGTCGGAAGTTTACATACACTTAGGTTGGAGTCATTTAAAAGTCGTTTTTCAACCACTCCACAAATTTCTTGTTAACAAACTATAGTTTTGGCAAGTCTGTTAGGACATCTACTTTGTGCATGACAACAATTCTTTACAAACAGATTATTTCACTTATAATTCACTATATCACAATTCCAGTGGGTCAGAAGTGTACATACACTTAGTTGACTGTGCTTTTAAACAGCTTGGAAAATTCCAGAAAATTATGTCATGGCTTTAGAAGCTTCTGGCGAATTGACATCATTTGAGTCAATTGGAGGTGTACCTGTGGATGTATTTCCATGCCTACTTTCAAACTCAGTGCCTCTTTGCTTGACATCATGAGAAAATGAAAATAAATCAGCCAAGACATCAGAAAAATAATTGTAGACCTCCACAAGTCTGGTTCATCCTTAGGAGCTATTTCCAAACACCTGAAGGTACCACGTTCATCTGTACAAACAATAGTACTCAAGTATAAACACCATGGGACCACGCAGCCGTCATACCGCTCAGGAAGGAGACGCGTTCTGTCTCCTAGCTTGCAAGCCGAAGAACACCATCCCAACCGTGAAGCACGGGGGTGGCAACATCATGCTGTGGGGGTGATTTGCTGCAGGAGGGACTGGTGCACTTCACAAAATAGATGGCATCATGAGGAAGGAAAATTATATTATGTGGATATTTTGAAGCAACATCTCAAGACATCAGTCAGGTCAAGTTAAAGCTTGTTCCCAAATAGGTCTTCCAAATGGACAATGACCCCAAGCATACTTCCAAAGTTCTGGCAAAATGGCTTAAGTACAACAAAGTCAAGGTATTTGAGTGGCCATCACAAAGCCCTGACCTCAATCCTATAGAACATTTGTGGGTAGAACTGAAAAAGCATGTTCGAGCAAAGAGGCCTACAAACATGACTCAGTTACACCAGCTCTGTCAGGAGGATTGGGCCAAAATTCACCCAATTTATTGTGGGAGGCTACCCGTAACGTTTGACCCAAGTTAAACCATTTAAATGCAATGCGACCAAATACTAATTGAGTGTATGTAAACTTCTGACCCACTGGGAATGTGATGAAAGAATTAAAAGCTGAAATAAATCATTCTCTCTACTATTATTCTGACATTTCACATTCTTAAAATAAAGTGGTGATCCTAACTGACCTAAAACAGGGAATTTTTACTAGGATTAAATGTCAGGAATTGTGAAAAACTGAGTTTAAATGCATTTGGCTAAGGTGTATGTAAACTTCCGACTTAAACTGTATATGTTGTTAGTCAGCTAGCTTGTTACGATAGCATTAGCGTAGTGCTAGGCTAGTTTTAAACACAACAAACATACAAACCAAAACATTGGTGCTATTTTGACCATTTTGTGTATATTAACAGCAGGGTTATAAACACACAGTCTGTGTGCTTACTAGTAATATATGTTGTTATTCAGCTATATTTGGTTTATTTATGAAAGGAGGGGGAGATGACTGTCACAGTTAAAGGGGAGGAGGGGGAGATGATTGTCACAGTGAAAGGGGAGGAGGGGGAGATGACTGTCACAGTGAAAGGGGAGGAGGGGGAGATGACTGTCACAGTGAAAGGAGGGGAGGGGGAGATGACTGTCACAGTGAAAGGGGAGAAGGAGGGGGAGATGACTGTCACAGTGAAAGGGGAGGAGGGGGAGATGACTGTCACAGTGAAAGGGGAGAAGGAGGGGGAGATGACTGTCACAGTGAAAGGAGAGGAGGGGGAGATGACTGTCACAGTGAAAGGAGAGGAGGGGGAGATGACTGTCACAGTGAAAGGAGAGGAGGGGGAGATGACTGTCACAGTGAAAGGGGAGGAGGAGGATGGATATCTGATTAACAGCAGTGAGTTTTGTCTTGGGGAGAGTCAGAAAGCTCTGATTAGAGAAAAGGCCTGCAGTGTCACTGGCCTTTTTGGCCTTTTTAACTATCCCAAAGCCTAGGACCAAGAGGCATGGAGAGGAAGCCTTTAGTTACTATGCCTCCCAGCCTCTGGAATAGCCAGAGAACCTGAGGGGGAAGGAAACTGTGGCATTTTTAAAACGAGATCATAAAACACACCTTTTTAGTGGTGCTTTTCCTCAGGGTGCTTTTTAGTCGTGCAGTTTTAATTGTAATTCTTTAGTTTTTTATCCTCTTATATTTGTGTAGTAAATATTTAGTTTCATTTTAATTGTTTTTATTAGTTTTTTTCCTGTGAAGCACATTGTGTTCAATTCCATGTCTGGAATGTGCTGTATAAATAAAGCTTGATTTGATTCTCTATGGTGTTATTAGATCCCTAATATTGAGTTAGGCCTGTAAGGTAAGATAGACTGATATGATTGAAATCTCTATGGTGTTATTGAATTTAAACAACAAGGCACTCAACCCCGTGGATTATTGAACAACTAAGAGCTGTTCTCTAACATGAGGTGAAGAGGAGTGAATAACACACAACTAAGAGGATAAAGAGGGGGTTCTGATATGATATGAAAAGGAGACCAAGCAGACATGGGGATAGACAGGAAAGAAGCTAGACAAAGAAACCATAGTGGCTCCGATATGATATGAAATGATGAAGCTGTATAAAAAGAGAGCTCCAAGTCTGGGACGGCAGTTGCTCTGCAGACCAGCTCGGCTGTATTGCTTGTGTAATAAAGTCTATCTTGATTCTACAAAAACACTGAAAGTACTTTGTTTGTTTTAATATGTATAGGGATAATTTACTACAACAATAGCAGCTAAATAGCCGCTAAATACTGTATATACAGTGCCTTCAGAAAGTATTTATACCCCTTCCACTTTTTCACATTTTGTTGTTACAACCCTGAATTTAAAATGGATTAAATTGAGATTAATTTTGTCACTGGCATACACACAATACCCCAAAATGTCAAAGTGGAATCATGTTTTTCGAACAAATTAATTAAAAATAAAAAGCTGAAATGTCTTGAGTTAATAAGAATTCAACCTATTTGTTATGACAAGCCTAAGAAAGTTCAGGAGTAAAAATCTTCTCAACAAGTCACATAATAAGTTGCATGGACTCACTCTGTGTGCAATAATAGTGTTTAACATGCTTTTTGAATGACTACCTCATCTCCGTAACCCAGACATACTGTAAAATTATCTGTACGGTCCCTCAGTCGAGCAGTGAATTTCAAACACAGATTCAACCACAAAGACCAGGGAAGTTTTCCAATGCCTCGCAAAGAAGGGCACCTATTGGTAGACGACATTGAATATTCCTTCATTCATTACACTTTGGATGGTGTGTCAATATACCCAGCCTCTACAAAGATAGAGACATCCTTCCTAACTCAGTTGCCAGAGAGGAAGGAAACAGCTCAGGGATTTCACCATGAGGCTAATGCTGACTTTTAAACAGTTAGAGAGTTTATTGGCTGTGATAGGAGAAAACTGAGAATGGATCAACAACATTGTAGTTACTCCACAATACTGACCTAAATAACAGAGTGAAAAGAAGGAAGCCTGTACATAATAAAAATATACCAAAACATGCATCCTGTTTGCAACAAGAAACTAAAGTAATAATGCTAAAAAATTTGGCAAAGCAATTAACTTTTTGTCCTGAATACAAAGTGTTATGTTAGGGCAAATCCAATCCAACACATTTCTGAGTACCACTCTTGAAATGTCCAAGCTTAGCTGTGGCTGCATCATGTTATGGGTATGCTTGTAATCGTTAAGGACTGGGGAGTTTTTCAGGATAAAAATAAATGGAATGAAGCTAAGCACAGGCAAAATCCTAGAGGAAATCCTGGTTCAGTCTGTTTTCCACCAGACATTGTGAGATGCATTCACCTTTCAGCAGGACAATAACCTAAAACACAAGGACAAATATACGCTGGAGTTGCTTACCAAGAAGGTAATGAATGTTCCTGAGTGGCCGGATTACAGTTTTGACTTAAATCTACTTGATAATCTATGGCAAGGCCTGAGAATGGTTGTCTAGCAGAGGAGGCTCCTCTGAGTAGGAAAGGGATGAGAGCATCCTCCTCAGTGAATTTCATAAAAATAAAAATGGTAAAACATTGAAGAAGTTATCCTTTTTAGATAAAACTATACTCAATATATTCACCTGTCACCAAATAATTGATTAAAACACACTGTTTTGCAATGAAGGTCTACAGTAGCCTCAACAGCACTCTGTACGATAGCACAACTCTCTTCCATAGACTTACACAGTAATTATGACAACTTCCGGAGGACGTCCTCCAACCTATCAGAGCTCTTGCAGCATGAACTGACATGTTGTCCACCCAATCAAAGGATCAGAGAATTCATCTAGTACTGAAAGCACAAGCTACAGCTAGCTAGCTAGCACTGCAGTACATAAAATGTGGTGAGTAGTTGACTCAAAGAGAGAGAAAGACAATAGTTTAGCAGTTCTCAACAAACTAATTTATTCAAAAATGAAGGAGAAGGAAGAGAGAGAGAATTCATCATTTCTTTTCACTTTCAGAATCACTTACTTAGCTAGCAAATGCAGCTGGTGGCTAGTTTAATTACTCAAACACCCGGCTCTAACAGAGGGATATAATGTTAGCTAGCAGGCTAGTTTAGTTACTCAAACACCCTGCTCCAACAGAGGGATGCTATGTTAGCTAGCTGGCTAGTTTAGTTACTCAAACACCCGGCTCAAACAGAGGGATGCAATGTTAGCTAGCTGGCTAGTTTAGTTACTCAAAACACCCGGCTCAAACATATAAACATATCTGAATTTGTCCATTAGAAACTTGTTTGCAACTGTTGGACAAATGATTACACCCTAGATAAGCTAATTGCAGGCAAGAGTGTGCAAGGCAGTATTGAATGTGTCACTGTCCGTATGTCACCTACGTTGTAAACTTTCATTCATAGACTAGGTTGTAGCAACCTCATGATGGGTATAGGCAGGGGCGGCCTGTTCAATAGGGCGATATGGGCGACGCACTGCCAAACGGGAAAAGGAAGGGATTTTTTTTCTAATCAATTATATCACGGCAACAGTAGTTATCAGTGTTGTAATCTATACGTCTGATCTGCCACAGTGCCACACTGCCACTAAATGTCGAATCAGGCTAAAGTCGTGCTTCAAATGGCTCCCCCCCCCTTTTGGGGCGATTTCAGTCAGGTTGAAAATCGCCCAGAAGTCTGTCATAGACTCCCATGTAAAATCTATTTTTTTCAAATATCAGACCTTTCAATACAATCTCTATGGGTGTCTGAGGGCTTGCACTTACGCGCTTTCGTCATACGTAACGTAACCATGAACGTAACTAAGAAAATAGCGTATTGTGTCTTTGAAAGAAGTTCCTTTTTGTCGGCGAACAAATGAAGATAAATTGGCAACGAAACAATTAGGACCTCCCAGACCAAATTTAATAATTCAACAGGTTTCTACTAAAGGCGGAAAGTCCTACACCCGAGGATTTTCCAAAAATTGGTACCAACGAAAAAATAACATTGCCACTCAACTGGATGAGGGATACAGGCTAGCTGTCCGCCGCCACAACGATGAGGTTAGTGTTGATAATCACAAGTTTACTGGAGAACTGAGACCAAGTAGAGACTTTGGACAGGGTGGATATGGTATAATAAAGGCAGTTTATTCAGAGGTAAAGATATCTGGAATCGCGTGCACGGACCCGTTCGTCAAACTCTTAGGGAGCTATACATTAAGCCCCATTACTTACCATATCAGATAAGAGAAATTGCTGCAGCTACATATATTTTACATCCTGGCCCTACATAGTTCACTATTTGCATCACTTACCAAAATATGACATGTGGTCATATATGCTTGGAAAGTTGAGATGCCATAGAACGTCAAAAAAGTAAACATTGCTGGAGACACATTGCCGTTTTGGAGAAGACATCGCGTTTGCTAGCGAAGAGATTTGTTGTGGCAAATGAACTTGGGCTGGGAATTGCCAGGGACCTCACGATAAGATATATGCAAATTTGCGAGTCTCATGATTCTATACGTATTGCGATTCGATACTGTGATTTTATTGCGCACCATATGTCTGTTGCAGAGGGATCAGAAAGCCATGAGAACGAGTTTTGATCAGTCATGGAAATAAAAGTGCTGAAAACAAATTGGCTCCCAATGTGAAAAGATTGAGAACAAGCTATGAAGGAACAATAATGGTGTTTTGGTGCAGGTACAGCCAACTAGCGCTAAAATATTGCGATATTGTCAATACAGTATATCGTAAAGTATCACTATGTAACTCGATTTCTTTCACCCCAATCCCTCAAATTAACGGTAAATAACTGAATTGTTTGCCCCACATTTAGCTAAGATGATTAGCTAGCCAGCTAAAATGTTTTATTTAGTTAGCAGTCGCATCTACAATAGTTTACTGTCAATAACATGTCTCCAAAAATGACGTGGTGTCTCCAATTGTGTTGACATTTTACAATTGCGATGCGCATCCATGAGTATCCACTTTCTGTAGCTCAGCTGGTAGAGCACTGCGCTTGTAACGCCAAGGTAGTGGGTTCGATCCCCGGGACCACCCATACACAAAAATGTATGCACGCATGACTGTAAGTCGCTTTGGATAAAAGCGTCTGCTAAATGGCATATTATTATTATTATTATTATTATTATTATTATTATTATTATTATTATTATCTGAAGAGAGCCCCGAAACATTGTGTGCAGACATTTTATGCAATAAATGAAGTAGGTTGAATCTAGTAGTTCTGATCTTCTGATTGGTCCTGATGAGTTGGGCGAGGTCCCCTCCAGGCTACTGTCACTGTTGCATTGGCTCTGAGTCGGGTTCTCTGTCTTCAAATGTTCAGCCTAAGAGAGGGGATTTTTGTGTGTGTGTGTGTGTGTGTGTGTGTGTTTAACAGTGATGATGTGTGTGTGTGTGTGTGTGTGTGTGTGTGTGTGTGTTTGTGTGTGTGTGTGTGTGTGTGTCCTCAGAGCAAGAACTCGTGAGTTGGAAGAACTGAGATGCCTATGGCGTGGGTGTTGTCCTTGGCCACCTGCTGACAAGGCTGACAAGATAGGACCCTTTTGTCCATTGTTATTGGATAGGAACAGAACTTATAACCAGCTCCTGACCTAAATAGATCTTAGCACAACATTTTACTCAACATATCATATTCCATATTCACTATAACAAATATATTTACTACGACATTAGCAAGAACCGCCACATCCTCAGCCGGCTAATCCAGTGTGTGAAGTTTTGCGGAGTGTTTGAGTTAGCTTTGCGAGGCAAAGATGAAACTGAGGGCTCCACCAACCCTGGTAAGCCAACACTTTTGAGATCAGTCAATAAATGCTTCTGGTATTGACTTATATGCTGCCCCTGTCTTCATGTTGTTGCTGGACATATCTTTTTTAAAATGTGTGTAGGTCACCTAAATCATCAGAAAAATTGCCCCCCCTGAGAATTTTTTCAGGAGCCGCCACTGCGTATAGGGAAAATTTGAGTATCATGTAGTAGCCTAAACCTATCGATGTTACATTGAACTGGGTGAATGGAATATGAATGACAGTCATCCAACATGCTGTCAAATCAAAACTTTGAAATAACACATATGGAATCATGTAGTAACCAAAGAAGTGTTAAACAATTCAAAACATGTTTTATATTTGAGATTCTTCAAAGTAGCCACCCTTTGCCTTCATGACAGCTTTGCACACTCTTGCCATTCTCTCTACCAGCTTCACCTGGAATGCTTTTCCAACAGTCTTGAAGGAGTTCCCACATATGCTGAGCACTTGTTGGCTGCTTTTCCTTCACTCTGCGGTCCGACTCATCCAAAAACCATCTCAATTTGGTTTAGGTCGGGGGATTGTGGAGGCCAGGTCATCTGATGCAGCACTACATCCCTCTCCTTGTTTTAGTATTTATTTTTCTTCTTTAAAAAAAAAATGTATTTATTATTATTTTTTTCTGCCGGCCATTCCCTCCGCTACCCTGGACCAATTGTGCGCCATCTCATGGGTCTCCCGGTCGCGGCCGGCTACGACAGGGCCTGGATTCGAACCAGGATCCCTAGTGGCACTGCTAGCACTTAGACCACTGCGCCACTCGGGAGACTCCTTCTTGGTAACATAGCCCTTACATAGCCTGGAGGTGTGTTGGGTCATTGTCCTGTTGAAAAACAAATGATAGTCCCACTAAGCCCAATCCGGATGGGATGGCGTATCACTGCAGAATGCTGTGGTAGCCATGCTGGTTAAGTGTGCCTTGAATTCTAAATAAATCACAGACAGTGTCACCAGCAAAGCACCCCCACACCATAACTCCCCCTCCATGCTTTACGGTGGGAAATACACATGCGATCATCCGTTCACCCACACCGCGTCTCACAAAGACACGGCGGCTGGAACCAAAAATCTCCAATTTGGACTCCAGACCAAAGGACAAATTTCCACCGTTTCCCCCATTGCTTGTGTTTCTTGGCCCAAGCAAGTCTCTTCTTCTTATTGGTGTCCTTTAGTAGTGGTTTCTTTGCAGCAGTTCGACCATGAAGGACTGATTCACACAGTCCCCTCTGAACAGTTGATGTTGAGATGCGTCTGTGACTTGAACTCTGAAGCATTCATTTGGGCTGCAATTTCTGAGGCTGGTAACTCTAATGAACTTATCCTCTGCAGCAGCGGTAACTGGGTCTTCCATTCCTGTGGCGGTCCTCATGAGAGCCAGTTTCATCATAGAGCTTGATGGTTTTTGCGACTGCACTTTAAGAAACGTTGACTGATCTTCATGTCTTAAAGTAATGATGGACTGTCGTTTCTCTTTGCTTATGTGAGCTGTTCTTGCCATAATATGGACTTGCTCTTTTATCAAATATGGCTGTCTTCTGTATATCCCCCCTTACCTTGTCACAACACAGCTGATTGATCAAACGCATTAAGAAGGAAAGAAATTCCACAAATTAACTTTGAAGAAGGCACACCTGTTTATTGAAATGCATTCCAGGTGACTACCTCATGAAGCTGGTTGAGAGAATGTCAAGAGTGTGCAAAGCTGTCATCAAGGCAAAGGGTGGCTATTTGCAGAATCACAAATATTTTTTGGACCTCAGGAAGAATAGCTGCTGCCTTGGGAGCAGCTAATGGGGATCCCTAATGACAACAGCAGCGTTCTATCCAAGCTGGGAGAGAGCACGAGGAGGGATCATGTCATGTAGGTTCAGGTAGCAGCTACAGGACAGTTGTATATTATTTTAATCAGCAGCCATACAGTAGGGAAAAAAAGTATTTAGTCAGCCACCAATTGTGCAAGTTCTCCCACTTAAAAAGATGAGAGAGGCCTGTAATTTTCATCATAGGTACACGTCAACTATGACAGACAAAATGAGAAAAAAATTACAATTAATTTTTTTTTTTTTCCAGAAAATCACATTGTAGGATTTTTAATGAATGTATTTGCAAATTATGGTGGAAAATAACTATTTGGTCAATAACAAAAGTTTCTCAATATTTTGTTATATACCCTTTGTTGGCAATGACACAGGTCAAACGTTTTCTGTAAGTCTTCACAAGGTTTTCACACACTGTTGCTGGTATTTTGGCCCATTCCTCCATGCAGATCTCCTCTAGAGCAGTGATGTTTTGGGGCTGTCGCTGGGCAACACAGACTTTCAACTCCCTCCAAAGATTTTCTATGGGGTTGAGATCTGGAGACTGGCTAGGCCACTCCAGGACCTTGATATGCCCTTCGTTGCTCGGGCGGTGTGTTTGGGATCATTGTCATGCTGAAAGACCCAGCCACGTTTCATCTTCAATGCCCTTGCTGATGGAAGGAGGTTTTCAAAATCTCACAATACATGGCCCCATTCATTCTTTCCTTTACACGGATCAGTCGTCCTGGTCCCTTTGCAGAAAAACAGCCCTGAAGCATGATGTTTCCACCCCCATGCTTCACAGTAGGTAGACCCATGGGGCGGTGCACAATTGGCCAAGCGTCGTCCAGGGTAGGGGAGGGAATGGCTGGCAGGGATGTAGCTCAGTTGGTAGAGCATGGCATTTGTAACGCCAGGGTTGTGGGTTCGTTTCCCACGGGGGGTATGAAAAATACAAATAAATGATGTATGCACTCACTAACTGTAAGTCGCTCTGGATAAGAGCGTCTGCTAAATGACTAAAATGTAAATGTAAAATGTGTTCTTTGGATGCAACTCAGCATTCTTTGTCCTCCAAACACGACAAGTTGAGTTTTTACCAAAAAGTTATATTTTGGTTTCATCTGACCATATGACATTCTCCCAATCCTCTTCTGGATCATCCAAATGGACTCTAGCAAACTTCAGACGGGCCTGGACATGTACTGGCTTAAGCAGGGGGACACGTCTGGCACTGCAGGATTTGAGTCCCTGGCGGCGTAGTGTGTTACTGATGGTAGGCTTTGTTACTTTGGTCCCAGCTCTCTTCAGGTCATTCACTAGGTCCCCCCGTGTGGTTCTGTGATTTTTGCTCACCTTTCTTGTGATCATTTTGACCCCACGGGGTGAGATCTTGCGTGGAGCCCCAGATCGAGGGAGATTATCAGTGGTCTTGTATGTCTTCCATTTCCTAATAATTGCTCCCACAGTTGATTTCTTCAAACCAAGCTGCTTACCTATTGCAGATTCAGTCTTCCCAGCCTGGTGCAGATCTACAATTTTGTTTCTGGTGTCCTTTGACAGCTCTTTGGTCTTGGCCATAGTGGAGTTTGGAGTGTGACTGTTTGAGGTTGTGGACAGGTGTCTTTTATACTGATAACAAGTTCAAACAGGTGCCATTAATACAGGTAACGAGTGGAGGACAGAGGAGCCTCTTAAAGAAGAAGTTACAGGTCTGTGAGAGCCAGAAATCTTGCTTGTTTATAGGTGACCAAATACTTATTTTCCACCATACCACCGCGATCGATAATAGACAGTACTGTGCAGCCGTCTTCATCGACCTGGCCAAGGCTTTCGACTCTGTCAACCACCACATTCTTATTGGCAGACTAAATAGCCTTGGTTTCTCAAATGACTGCCTCGCCTGGTTCACCAACTACTTCTCAGATAGAGTTCAATGTGTCAAATCTGAGGGCCTGTTGTCTGGACCTATGGCAGTCTCTATGGGGGTGCCACAGGGTTCAATTCTTGGGCCGACTCTTTTCTCTGTGTATATCAATGATGTCGCTCTTGCTGCTGGTGACTCTCAGATCCACCTCTACGCAGACGACACCATTTTGTATACATCTGGCCCTTCATTGGACACTGTGTTAACCAATCTCCAAACGAGCTTCAATGCCATACAACACTCCTTCCGTGGCCTCCAACTGCTCTTAAACTCTAGTAAAACTAAATGCATGCTCTTCAATCGAACGCTGCTGGCACCCGCCCACCCGAGTAGAATCACTACTCTCGACAGGTCTGACGTGTGGACAACTACAAATACCTAGGTGTCTGGTTAGACTGTAAACTCTCCTTCCAGACTCACATTAAGCATCGCCAATCCAAAGTTAAATCTAGAATCGGCTTCCTATTTCGCTCCTTCACTCATGCTGCCAAACATGCCCTCGTAAAACTGACTATCCTACCGACCCTTGACTTCGGCCATGTCATTTACAAAATAGCCTCCAACACTCTTCTCAGCAAATTGGATGTAGTCTATCACAGTGCCATCCGTTTTTTCACCAAAGCCCCATATACTACCCACCACTGTGACCTGTACGCTCTTGTTGGCTGGACCTCACTACATATTCGTCGCCAAACCCACTGGCTCCAGGCCATCTGTAAATCACTGCTAGGCAAATCCCTGCCTTATCTTAGCTCATTGGTCACCATAGCAACACCCATCCGTAGTATGCGCTCCAGCAGGTATATCTCACTGGTCATCCCCAAAGCCAACACCTCCTTTGGCCGCCATTCCTTCCAGTTCTTTGCTGCCAATGACTGGAACGAACTGCAAAAATCTCTGAAGCTGGAGACTCTTATCTCCCTCACTAACTTTAAGCATCAGTTGTCAGAGCACCTTACCAATCACTGCACCTGTACACAGCCCATCTGAAATTAGACCGCCCAACTACCTCATCCCTATATTGTTATTTATTTTGCTCATTTGCACCCCAGTATCTCTATTTGCACATCATCTCTTGCACATCTATCATTCCAGTGTTAATACTAATTGTAATTATTTTGCACTATAGCCTATTTATTGCCTTACCTCCATAACTTGCTACATTTGCACACACTGTATATATATTTTCTGTTGTATTTTTGACTTTATGTTTTGTTTTACCCCATATTGTAAGAGTGCATCAATTCAAATCTGGTATTGGAATGAAAGACATCATTGAAGTTATTGCAAATCAAGCTAAGTTTATTAAATGCAAATGTATAAATGATAAGTATGAGGGTTCGTATACGGGCTCACTGATGCACCACGCAGGGAGGTCAGAGAACTGGCGGCTGTCTTACATGTTCTTCCTTAAATACCCTTGACAGAGATAGTTCCCGTTTCTGAACAGGCCTGTCTGAGTAGAGGCTGGGCGTGGTTTAGACTTGCTGCCTGTTCGTTGGCGCGCGGGTTGGTCCCAACCCCTAGGCGCTGAGTTGCCAGGCGTAGTTCTGTCTCTGGCAGATGTCCTCAAATTGATGTCCTTAATCAACCCTGTTTCATAGCAACTTTACTTCTTGTTCTGTTCTCTTAGTAAAACCACAGAGATACGGCCTATCGTGACTTGACAGCTGATAACTCCACTGACAGTTAGTCACACCCACCGCTTCCTTAAGCAGAGTATCTACACCCTGTGTATCTGATATTGAGAAACCAACAGTTTCTGTCCAAAGGTTAAACTCTTGTATTTCAACAAACAAATTAAATCCCAACAATATGTAACTCTGTGTTGTTGTTTTTATCGCACTGCTTTGCTTCATCTTGGCCAGGTCACAGTTGTAAATGAGAACTTGTTCTCAACTGGCTTACCTGGTTAAATAAACGTTAAATAAAATAAAAAAATTAAAATTATTTGTATGTTGGCCGAATCCCAACGTTTCAGTTGAACGGAAGTGAAGGCGGAGCCTGGCTCTTTTCTCTTGTGACTTTACGCTCCGTGCAGAGTAGAACACCAGACAACATGATTGAACAAAGGAGGAATGTTAAAATGATATCGGACGGTAACTTTTGAAAATGAGCTAAGCAGAAGCCTCCTGCTGGAGTATTATTTATATGTTGGCGGAAGTCCTATTTTTCAGTCGAACGGAAGTAGATGTGGAGTCACATGTTCTCTATTCTCCATTTTGTCTTGTGACTTTAGGCAGAGAGTCACATGTTGAAATATAACGTCTCGGTCCTCTACCTCCCTGATCTAAAAGGTCCGTAGACTAGAGATAAACATCTAGGTAACTTCGCCTGAACTCAGCAATCGACCATAAACACACGTTTCTACAATGAATCAGGTGAGTTTAGATTTGTGGCCTACTTCCTGCTTTTACACTGCGCGCATTTAATGGTCCTTGACTTTTGGAAAATCATTTGCGTAGTTTAGCTGGTTACTCGTAGCCAGGCCCGGCGGCAGGATGAACTCGGGCCCGTGTAGGTCAGTTGGTAGAGCGCTTGCAACGCCAGGGTTGTTTATTCGATTCCCACGGAAAAGATTTATGCACTCACTAACTGTACGTCGCTCTGGATAAGAGCGTCTGCTAAATGATTAAAATGTAAATGTAAGGGGGTATCAGAAATGACTAAGGGGGCACAACTATTTTCGCTTGCTGATGACACAGGATGGATAATAATCGATAGTACATTTACCCACAATGTATTTGCAGCCACGCACGGCTGTCTTGCAGCAAGAATACAGGCTACTGCACCGCTTTACAAACATGGACAATTCATAAATAGCAAGTCATGACAACGCTACACAGCTACATGCACAATACCCAACAATCCAATGCAAAACAGTTGCTAATTACCGTAATAACACTTCCTCATGCCAATAAAATGCATTTCCAATCGCGGAAAGCAAACAATTTACAATGCACTACCAACGACTTAACGGTACCAAGCTGTCTTCCCACTAGAGTGCCATACTATGCTGCATATGATAACAGAAAATTACTATTCCATAGCTACGAGTTGTTGATTTTTAAAAAAAATTAGTAATTTAGTAGATGCTCTTATCCAGAGCGACTTACAGTTAGTGAGTGCATACATTTTTCATACTGCCCCCGGTGGGAATCGAACCCACATCACTGGCGTTGCAAGCTCCATGCCCTACCAATTGAGCTACACGGGGCAACACTATAGCTACATCGTTACTTAACCATTGATCAAATGCCAGTTGAATCAGCTGCGCTTTCCTCCTGTGCAACATGCTCCGTCTGTGCTCACTGAATACGTTTTTCACTGTTGAAAAAGAGTTCTCGCAAGTTGCTGTGGATTCTCCAAATGTTAATCCCAGCTTCAATGCCATCATCACAGTAGACTTTGCTGTTAGAGGCCCGGAGTATCTCTCCAAAATGCTCTGCGTCTCCAGATCGGGCGATTTCAGTCTGTAGAAACTGGCGTGAGACAGTAAACTCAGCTTCCACAAAATCTCCTGAGATTAAGTCCAGCAGTGGTTTCACTTTTTCCACATCCATAAATGTTTCATTCTCTGGGTGCAAGGCAATGAGTTGGCTGTTTCGTTCATTAAATCTTGCTGACATTTCTCCCAGTACAGCATCCAGAGTGCTGAAAAACAGTCTGTTCCACTCCCTCTCATTGTCCTCTTCTAGCTGGCCCATTGTTGTTTCCACCACATATTCTTTCAGATTACTACTCACTACTCTTTGCCGTTTGCTTGGAGCGGGGGGGGGGGTGTCCAAGTGTGCTTGAATTTCTCCCATAACTCATCAAACTGCATCTGCCTTGCAGGAATATTCCAGTCACCCTCTGCCTTTGAACCACGTGCCCGTTTTCTCCCACAGTACAGGCGGGTTGGGTATTTCCCCAGACAAACCTGCGCTGGCTCCTCATCACCGAGGTCGTCAGGCACTAACGGAGGCGTCGGTGCTTGTAATATACTGTCGGTGCTGCTGCTAGGTTCGGTCTTGGCAGCTGCAGCCCCCTCCTCGGGTTGGTTACCTCCTATGTCACCAGGCTGCAAGACGGTTGCTCAGGTGCCTTTGCTGCTGGGCTCGGCGGCCTTGGCCTCAGTGATTAGCGTCGGCCCAGCGGCCTTGCCTTTGGCCTCTGTGGCAGGCTTAACCCCTCCACTTTGATCCGATGCTGCCGTTGTGCCCTGTCGAAGCCACTTTCTAATATCCATCATACTATCAGCTACCTACCTAATTGTTATCATTAGCATAATTCCATCCAGCTGCTCCGGTGAATGTTTTTTTTTTTTCCGTAGTAGTATCCTAAGAACACAGCCAAGACAACGCAGGAGTCAAGACAAGTCTCTGAATGTCCTTGAGTGGCCCAGCCAGAGCCCGGACTTGAACCTGATCTAATATCTTTGGAGAAACCTGACAATAGCTGTGCAGCAACAGGCCCCATCCAACCCGACAGAGCTTGAGAAACTCCCCAAATACAGGTGTGCCAAGCTTGTAGCGTCATACCCAAGAATACTCTAGGCTGTAATCGCTCTCAAAGGTACTTCAACAAAGTACTGAGTAAAGGGTCTGAATAATTATATAAATGTGCATTTTTCAGTTTAATTTTAATTTTTTTTATACATTTGCAAACAGTTCTAAAAACCTGTTTTCACTTTGTCATTATGGGGTATTTGTGTGTAGATATGTAATTTTTTTTTATACATCCATTTTAGAATAAGGCTGTAACATAAGAATGTGGAAAAAAGTCAAGGGGTCTGCATACTGTGAGTGCACTGCATGTCCAATGCATTCTCTCCAATAACATACAGAACAATGGAAGCTTTCAATTAGTCATCATCTCCCCCTGCTCTACTGGCTGCTGGTAGACATGGAATCTCTGCTTGAAACGTTTCCAATTGTCGGTTAGATTGCCTTTTAACTGCATAGGAGTAGGAGGACTAAGCCTATCCATGACAGGAAACACTCGGGGAACAGGTACAGATTCAATTTCTCTTACTTCGGTAGGTTGCTCGGCAACAGATTCCAATGCATCTCGTTCTCTCTGCTGTCACGTTTTTGCTAGCTAGCATCTTCGACTACTCACGTCTATTGACTTGTAGAATGTTTGCATACATTTTCAGAGTTAGTGCTTTCTTTTCTCTGTCTCGTCATAGCGACTACCAATCTGACACCATGTTATGTTTGTTCCTTGTTTAATGACAACCCGGGGCGTAGGTTGAACTTCTTTTAATAATCAGATACTACAGCTACCAATATCCTTGTGTAGCCACGGAAGGCATTCTTCAACTCCCCCACACTCACATTGCCTGCTGGGTAACGTAGTCTTAATGTTATTAACACACAACAACACACTCTGGTTTCATTATGGATTCGTTATATATTCATGACTGACAAATGGTTTTATAGCAAATAGCTCAAGTTGTTGATACCAGACATTTGCTTAATATCTATCAGTTATTTTGGTACTTGTTGCGTAGGCCTACTGTAGCATATTATATAATTAATCTCTGACATCCCTGACCTAGGGAAACAGCACGTGGTCTGGGTAAATAATATTATAATTAGTCTCTGACATCCCTGACCTAGGGAAACAGCACGTGGTCTGGGTAAAGTGGGGGGTTAAGGCCAATCCAGAGATCACTCTGTTTTTTTTTTGTTGGTGTGGGCATGCGCTTGGGCGGACTGAGATCTTTTGGAGCAATATGCACCTGTTGGTAACATGATACCCTCACCGTTCCATGTGTGCCTAGACCCCCGAATAGCAATATTCACAATGGGGATAGCAGTGTCTCTCCATTTGGGATAAAGCAAAAAATAATCCTGTTGAAAACATCACCACTGTTAGCTCATTTCAAAGAAATTGCATATTTGAATAATAGCTACATGTAATACAAGTTTAGGTTTGTATTACATTTACATAGTTTTGTGCCAGTTGGCTGTAGGCTACTCGACTAGCAGCTTGCCAGTTGGCTGTAGGCTACTCCACTAGCAGCTTGCCAGTTGGCTGTAGGCTACTCCACTAGCAGCTTGCCAGTTGGCTGTAGGCTACTCCACTAGCAGCTTGCCAGTTGGCTGTAGGCTACTCCACTAGCAGCTTGCCAGTTGGCTGTAGGCTACTCTACTAGCAGCTTACCAGTTGGCTGTAGGCTTCTCCATTAGCAGCTTGCCAGTTGGCTGGAGGCTACTCTACTAGCAGCTTGCCAGGTGGCTGGAGGCTTCTCCATTAGCAGCTTGCCAGTTGGCTGTAGGCTACTCCACTAGCAGCTTGCCGGTTGGCTGTAGGCTACTCTGCTAGCAGCTTACCAGTTGGCTGTAGGCTACTCTACTAGTAGCTTACCAGTTGGCTGTAGGCTACTCCACTAGCAGCTTACCAGTTGGCTGTAGGCTACTCTGCTAGCAGCTTACCAGTTGGCTGTAGGCTACTCCGCTAGCATCTTACCAGTTCGCTGTATGCCACTCCGCTAGCAGCTTACCAGTTGGCTGTAGGCTACTCCGCTAGCAGCTTACCAGTTGGCTGTAGGCTACTCCGCTAGCAGCTTACCAGTTGGCTGTAGGCTACTCTACTAGCAGCTTACCAGTTGGCTGTAGGCTACTCTACTAGTAGCTTACCAGTTGGCTGTAGGTTAGTCCACTAGCAGCTTGCCGGTTGGCTGTAGGCTACTCTGCTAGCAGCTTGCCAGTTGGCTGTAGGCTACACCACTAGCAGCTTACCAGTTGGCTGTAGGCTACTCCACTAGCAGCTTACCAGTTGGCTGTAGGCTACTCCACTAGCAGCTTGCCAGTTGGCTGTAGGCTACTCCACTAGTTGCCAGTTGGCTGTAGGCTACTCCACTAGCAGCTCGCCAGTTGGCTGTAGGCTACACCACTAGCAGCTTACCAGTTGGCTGTAGCTTACTCCACTAGCAGCTTACCAGTTGGCTGTAGGCTACCCTACTAGCAGCTTACCAGTTGGCTGTAGGCTACTCCACTAGCAGCTTACCAGGTAGGCTACTCCACTAGCAGCTTACCAGTTGGCTGTAGGCTACTCCACTAGCAGCTTACCAGTTGGCTGTAGGCTACTCCACTAGCAGCTTACCAGTTGGCTGTAGGCTACCCTACTAGCAGCTTACCAGTTGGCTGTAGGCAACTCCACTAGGTGCTTACCAGTTGGCTGTAGGCTACTCCACTAGCAGCTTGCCAGTTGGCTGTAGGCTACACCACTAGCAGCTTGCCAGTTGGCTGTAGGCTACTATAATAGCAGCTTACCAGTTGGCTGTAGGCTACTCTACTAGCAGCTTGCCAGTTGGCTGTAGGCTACTCCACTAGCAGCTTACCAGTTGGCTGTAGGCTACTCCACTAGCAGCTTACCAGTTGGCTGTAGGCCACTCCACTAGCAGCTTACCAGTTGGCTGTAGGCCACTCTACTAGCAGTTTACCAGTTGGCTTTAGGCTACTCCACTAGCAGCGTACCAGTTGGCTTTAGGCTACTCCACTAGCAGCTTACCAGTTGGCTGTAGGCCACTCCACTAGCAGCTTACCAGTTGTCTGTAGGCCACTCCACTAGCAGCTTGCCAGTTGGCTGTAGGCCACTCTACTAGCAGCTTGCCAGTTGGCTGTAGGCCACACCACTAGCAGCATACCAGTTGGCTGTAGGCTACTCCACTAGCAGCTTGCCAGTTGGCTGTAGGCCACTCTACTAGCAGCTTGCCAGTTGGCTGTAGGCTACTCCACTAGCAGCTTACCAGTTGGCTGTAGGTTACTCCACTAGCAGCTTACCAGTTGGCTGTAGGCTACCCTACTAGCAGCTTACCAGTTGGCTGTAGGCTACTCCACTAGCAGCTTACCAGTTGGCTGTAGGCTACTCCACTAGCAGCTTACCAGTTGGCTGTAGGCCACTCCACTAGCAGCTTACCAGTTGGCTGTAGGCCACTCTACTAGCAGTTTACCAGTTGGCTTTAGGCTACTCCACTAGCAGCGTACCAGTTGGCTTTAGGCTACTCCACTAGCAGCTTACCAGTTGGCTGTAGGCTACCCTACTAGCAGCTTACCAGTTGGCTGTAGGCCACTCCACTAGCAGCTTACCAGTTGGCTGTAGGCCACTCTACTAGCAGTTTACCAGTTGGCTGTAGGCTAGTCCACTAGCAGCTTGCCGGTTGGCTGTAGGCTACTCTGCTAGCAGCTTGCCAGTTGGCTGTAGGCTACACCACCAGCAGCTTGCCAGTTGGCTGTAGGCTACTCCACTAGCAGCGTACCAGTTGGCTTTAGGCTACTCCACTAGCAGCTTACCAGTTGGCTGTAGGCCACTCCACTAGCAGCTTACCAGTTGTCTGTAGGCTACTCCACTAGCAGCTTGCCAGTTGGCTGTAGGCCACTCTACTAGCAGCTTGCCAGTTGGCTGTAGGCCACACCACTAGCAGCATACCAGTTGGCTGTAGGCTACTCCACTAGCAGCTTGCCAGTTGGCTGTAGGCTACTCCACTAGCAGCTTACCAGTTGGCTGTAGGTTACTCCACTAGCAGCTTACCAGTTGGCTGTAGGCTACCCTACTAGCAGCTTACCAGTTGGCTGTAGGCTACTCCACTAGCAGCTTACCAGTTGTCTGTAGGCTACTCCACTAGCAGCTTGCCAGTTGGCTGTAGGCCACTCTACTAGCAGCTTGCCAGTTGGCTGTAGGCCACACCACTAGCAGCATACCAGTTGGCTGTAGGCTACTCCACTAGCAGCTTGCCAGTTGGCTGTAGGCTACTCCACTAGCAGCTTACCAGTTGGCTGTAGGTTACTCCACTAGCAGCTTACCAGTTGGCTGTAGGCTACCCTACTAGCAGCTTACCAGTTGGCTGTAGGCTACTCCACTAGCAGCTTACCAGTTGGCTGTAAGCTACTCTACTAGCAGCTTACCAGATGGCTTTAGGCTACTCTACTAGCAGCTTGCCAGTTGGCTGTAGGCTACTCCACTAGCAGCTTGCCAGTTGGCTGTAGGCTACACCACTATCAGATTGCCAGTTGGCTGTAGGCTACTCTACTAGCAGCTTGCCAGTTGGCTGTAGGCTACACCACTAGAAGCTTACCAGTTGGCTGTAGGCTACTCCACTAGCAGCTTACCAGTTGGCTGTAGGCTACTCCACTAGCATCTTGCCAGTTGGCTGTAGGCTACTCCACTAGCAGCTTGCCAGTTGCCTGTAGGCTACTCTACTAGCAGTTTACCAGTTGGCTGTAGGCTAGTCCACTAGCAGTTTACCAGTTGGCTGTAGGATACTCCACTAGCAGCTTGCCAGTTGGCTGTAGGATACTCCACTAGCAGCTTACCAGTTGGCTGTAGGCTACTCTACTAGCAGCTTGCCAGTTGGCTGTAGGCTACTCTACTAGCAGCTTGCTGGTTGGCTGTAGGCTACTCCGCTAGCAGCTTACCAGTTGGCTGTAGGCTACTCCGCTAGCAGCTTACCAGTTGGCTGTATGCCACTCCGCTAGCAGTTTACTTGTTGGCTGTAGGCTACTCCGCTAGCAGCTTACCAGTTGGCTGTAGGCTACTCCGCTAGCAGCTTACCAGTTGGCTGTAGGCTACTCCACTAGCAGCTTACCAGTTGGCTGTAGGCTACTCCACTAGCAGTTTACCAGTTGGCTGTAGGCTACTCCACTAGCAGCTTGCCAGTTGGCTGTAGGCTACTCTACTAGCAGCTTGCCAGTTGGCTGTAGGCTACTCTACTAGCAGCTTACCAGTTGGCTGTAGGCTACTCTACTAGTAGCTTGCCGGTTGGCTGTAGGCTACTCTGCTAGCAGCTTGCCGGTTGGCTGTAGGTTACACCGCTAGCAGCTTACCAGTTGGCTGTAGGCTACTCCACTAGCAGCTTACCAGTTGGCTGTAGGCTCCTCCACTAGCAGCTTACCAGTTGGCTGTAGGCTACTCCACTAGCAGCTTACCAGTTGGCTGTAGGCTACTCCACTAGCAGCTTACCAGTTGGCTGTAGGCTACTCCACTAGCATCTTACCAGTTGGCTGTAGGCTACTCCACTAGCAGCTTACCAGTTGGCTGTAGGCTACTCCACTAGCAGCTTACCAGTTGGCTGTAGGCTACTCTACTAGCAGCTTACCAGTTGGCTGTAGGCCACACCACTAGCAGCTTGCCAGTTGACTGTAGGCTACTCAACTAGCAGCTTGCCAGTTGGCTGTAGGCTACTCCACTAGCAGCTTGCCAGTTGGCTGTAGGCCACTCTACTAGCAGCTTGCCAGTTGGCTGTAGGCTACTCCACTAGCAGCTTGCCAGTTGGCTGTAGGCCACTCTACTAGCAGCTTGCCAGTTGGCTGTAGGCCACACCACTAGCAGCATACCAGTTGGCTGTAGGCTACTCCACTAGCAGCTTGCCAGTTGGCTGTAGGCCACTCTACTAGCAGCTTGCCAGTTGGCTGTAGGCTACTCCACTAGCAGCTTACCAGTTGGCTGTAGGTTACTCCACTAGCAGCTTACCAGTTGGCTGTAGGCTACCCTACTAGCAGCTTACCAGTTGGCTGTAGGCTACTCCACTAGCAGCTTACCAGTTGGCTGTAGGCTACTCCACTAGCAGCTTACCAGTTGGCTGTAGGCCACTCCACTAGCAGCTTACCAGTTGGCTGTAGGCCACTCTACTAGCAGTTTACCAGTTGGCTTTAGGCCACTCCACTAGCAGCGTACCAGTTGGCTTTAGGCTACTCCACTAGCAGCTTACCAGTTGGCTGTAGGCTACCCTACTAGCAGCTTACCAGTTGGCTGTAGGCCACTCCACTAGCAGCTTACCAGTTGGCTGTAGGCCACTCTACTAGCAGTTTACCAGTTGGCTGTAGGCTAGTCCACTAGCAGCTTGCCGGTTGGCTGTAGGCTACTCTGCTAGCAGCTTGCCAGTTGGCTGTAGGCTACACCACCAGCAGCTTGCCAGTTGGCTCTAGGCTACTCCACTAGCAGCGTACCAGTTGGCTTTAGGCTACTCCACTAGCAGCTTACCAGTTGGCTGTAGGCTACTCCACTAGCAGCTTGCCAGTTGGCTGTAGGCCACTCTACTAGCAGCTTGCCAGTTGGCTGTAGGCCACACCACTAGCAGCATACCAGTTGGCTGTAGGCTACTCCACTAGCAGCTTGCCAGTTGGCTGTAGGCCACTCTACTAGCAGCTTGCCAGTTGGCTGTAGGCTACTCCACTAGCAGCTTACCAGTTGGCTGTAGGTTACTCCACTAGCAGCTTACCAGTTGGCTGTAGGCTACCCTACTAGCAGCTTACCAGTTGGCTGTAGGCTACTCCACTAGCAGCTTACCAGTTGGCTGTAAGCTACTCTACTAGCAGCTTACCAGATGGCTTTAGGCTACTCTACTAGCAGCTTGCCAGTTGGCTGTAGGCTACTCCACTAGCAGCTTGCCAGTTGGCTGTAGGCTACACCACTATCAGATTGCCAGTTGGCTGTAGGCTACTCTACTAGCAGCTTGCCAGTTGGCTGTAGGCTACACCACTAGAAGCTTACCAGTTGGCTGTAGGCTACTCCACTAGCAGCTTACCAGTTGGCTGTAGGCTACTCCACTAGCATCTTGCCAGTTGGCTGTAGGCTACTCCACTAGCAGCTTGCCAGTTGCCTGTAGGCTACTCTACTAGCAGTTTACCAGTTGGCTGTAGGCTAGTCCACTAGCAGTTTACCAGTTGGCTGTAGGATACTCCACTAGCAGCTTGCCAGTTGGCTGTAGGATACTCCACTAGCAGCTTACCAGTTGGCTGTAGGCTACTCTACTAGCAGCTTGCCAGTTGGCTGTAGGCTACTCTACTAGCAGCTTGCTGGTTGGCTGTAGGCTACTCCGCTAGCAGCTTACCAGTTGGCTGTAGGCTACTCCGCTAGCAGCTTACCAGTTGGCTGTATGCCACTCCGCTAGCAGTTTACTTGTTGGCTGTAGGCTACTCCGCTAGCAGCTTACCAGTTGGCTGTAGGCTACTCCGCTAGCAGCTTACCAGTTGGCTGTAGGCTACTCCACTAGCAGCTTACCAGTTGGCTGTAGGCTACTCCACTAGCAGTTTACCAGTTGGCTGTAGGCTACTCCACTAGCAGCTTGCCAGTTGGCTGTAGGCTACTCTACTAGCAGCTTGCCAGTTGGCTGTAGGCTACTCTACTAGCAGCTTACCAGTTGGCTGTAGGCTACTCTACTAGTAGCTTGCCGGTTGGCTGTAGGCTACTCTGCTAGCAGCTTGCCGGTTGGCTGTAGGTTACACCGCTAGCAGCTTACCAGTTGGCTGTAGGCTACTCCACTAGCAGCTTACCAGTTGGCTGTAGGCTCCTCCACTAGCAGCTTACCAGTTGGCTGTAGGCTACTCCACTAGCAGCTTACCAGTTGGCTGTAGGCTACTCCACTAGCAGCTTACCAGTTGGCTGTAGGCTACTCCACTAGCATCTTACCAGTTGGCTGTAGGCTACTCCACTAGCATCTTACCAGTTGGCTGTAGGCTACTCCACTAGCAGCTTACCAGTTGGCTGTAGGCTACTCTACTAGCAGCTTACCAGTTGGCTGTAGGCCACACCACTAGCAGCTTGCCAGTTGACTGTAGGCTACTCAACTAGCAGCTTGCCAGTTGGCTGTAGGCTACTCCACTAGCAGCTTGCCAGTTGGCTGTAGGCCACTCTACTAGCAGCTTGCCAGTTGGCTGTAGGCTACTCCACTAGCAGCTTGCCAGTTGGCTGTAGGCCACTCTACTAGCAGCTTGCCAGTTGGCTGTAGGCTACTCCACTATCAGCTTAGCAAGTGGGCTGTAGGTTACTCCACTAGAAGCTTACCAGTTGGCTGTAGGCTACTCCACTAGCAGCTTACCAGTTGGCTGTAAGCTACTCTACTAGCAGCTTACCAGTTGGCTTTAGGCTACTCTACTAGCAGCTTGCCAGTTAGGTGTAGGCTACTCCACTAGCAGCTTGCCAGTTGGCTGTAGGCTACACCACTAGCAGCTTGCCAGTTGGCTGTAGGCTACTCTACTAGCAGCTTGCCAGTTGGCTGTAGGCTACACCACTAGCAGCTTACCAGTTGGCTGTAGGCTACTCCACTAGCAGCTTACCAGTTGGCTGTAGGCTACTCCACTAGCATCTTGCCAGTTGGCTGTAGGCTACTCCACTAGCAGCTTGCCAGTTGCCTGTAGGCTACTCTACTAGCAGTTTACCAGTTGGCTGTAGGCTACTCCACTAGCAGTTTACCAGTTGGCTGTAGGCTACTCCACTAGCAGCTTGCCAGTTGGCTGTAGGCTACTCTACTAGTAGCTTACCAGTTGGCTGTAGGCTAGTCCACTAGCAGCTTGCCGGTTGGCTGTAGGCTACTCTGCTAGCAGCTTGCCAGTTGGCTGTAGGCTACACCACCAGCAGCTTGCCAGTTGGCTGTAGGCTACTCCACTAGCAGCTTACCAGTTGGCTGTAGGCTACTCCACTAGCAGCTTACCAGTTGGCTGTAGGCTACTCCACTAGCAGCTTACCAGTTGGCTGTAGGCTACTCCACTAGCAGCTTACCAGTTGGCTGTAGGCTACTCCACTAGCAGCTTACCAGTTGGCTGTAGGTTACTCCACTAGCAGCTTACCAGTTGGCTGTAGGCTACTCTACTAGCAGCTTACCAGTTGGCTGTAGGCTACACCACTAGCAGCTTGCCAGTTGACTGTAGGCTACTCAACTAGCAGCTTGCCAGTTGGCTGTAGGCTACTCCACTAGCAGCTTGCCAGTTGGCTGTAGGCCACTCTACTAGCAGCTTGCCAGTTGGCTGTAGGCTACTCCACTAGCAGCTTACCAGTTGGCTGTAGGTTACTCCACTAGCAGCTTACCAGTTGGCTGTAGGCTACTCCACTAGCAGCTTACCAGTTGGCTGTAAGCTACTCTACTAGCAGCTTACCAGTTGGCTTTAGGCTACTCTACTAGCAGCTTGCCAGTTAGGTGTAGGCTACTCCACTAGCAGCTTGCCAGTTGGCTGTAGGCTACACCACTAGCAGCTTGCCAGTTGGCTGTAGGCTACTCTACTAGCAGCTTGCCAGTTGGCTGTAGGCTACACCACTAGCAGCTTACCAGTTGGCTGTAGGCTACTCCACTAGCAGCTTACCAGTTGGCTGTAGGCTACTCCACTAGCATCTTGCCAGTTGGCTGTAGGCTACTCCACTAGCAGCTTGCCAGTTGCCTGTAGGCTACTCTACTAGCAGTTTACCAGTTGGCTGTAGGCTACTCCACTAGCAGTTTACCAGTTGGCTGTAGGCTACTCCACTAGCAGCTTGCCAGTTGGCTGTAGGCTACTCCACTAGCAGCTTGCCAGTTGCCTGTAGGCTACTCTACTAGCAGTTTACCAGTTGGCTGTAGGCTACTCCACTAGCAGTTTACCAGTTGGCTGTAGGCTACTCCACTAGCAGCTTGCCAGTTGGCTGTAGGCTACTCCACTAGCAGCTCACCAGTTGGCTGTAGGCTACTCTACTAGCAGCTTGCCAGTTGGCTGTAGGCTACTCTTCTAGCAGCTTGCCGGTTGGTTGTAGGCTACTCTGCTAGCAGCTTACCAGTTGGCTGTAGGCTACTCTACTAGTAGCTTACCAGTTGGCTGTAGGCTAGTCCACTAGCAGCTTGCCGGTTGGCTGTAGGCTACTCTGCTAGCAGCTTGCCAGTTGGCTGTAGGCTACACCACCAGCAGCTTGCCAGTTGGCTGTAGGCTACTCCACTAGCAGCTTACCAGTTGGCTGTAGGCTACTCCACTAGCAGCTTACCAGTTGGCTGTAGGCTACTCCACTAGCAGCTTACCAGTTGGCTGTAGGCTACTCCACTAGCAGCTTACCAGTTGGCTGTAGGCTACTCCACTAGCAGCTTACCAGTTGGCTGTAGGCTACTCCACTAGCAGCTTACCAGTTGGCTGTAGGCTACTCCACTAGCAGCTTACCAGTTGGCTGTAGGTTACTCCACTAGCAGCTTACCAGTTGGCTGTAGGCTACTCCACTAGCAGCTTACCAGTTGGCTGTAAACTACTCTACTAGCAGCTTACCAGTTGGCTGTAGGCTATTCCACTAGCAGCTTGCCAGTTGACTGTATGCTACACCACTAGCAGCTTACCAGTTGGCTGTAGGCTACTCCACTAGCAGCTTACCAGTTGGCTGTAGGCTACTTCACTAGCAGCTTACCAGTTGGCTGTAGGCTACTCCACTAGCAGTTTACCAGTTGGCTTTAGGCTACTCCACTAGCAGCGTACCAGTTGGCTTTAGGCTACTCCACTAGCAGCTTACCAGTTTGCTGTAGGCTACTCCACTAGCAGCTTACCAGTTGGCTGTAGGCTACTGTACCAGCAGCTTGCCAGTTGGCTGTAGGATACTCCACTAGCAGCTTGTCAGTTGGCTGTAGGCTACTCCACTAGCAGCTTACCAGTTGGCTGTAGGCTACTCCACTAGCAGCTTACCAGTTGGCTGTAGGCTACTCCACTAGCAGCTTGTCAGTTGGCTGTAGGCTACTCCACTAGCAGCTTGCCAGTTGGCTGTAGGCTACTCTAATAGCAGCTTGCCAGTTGGCTGTAGGCTACTCCACTAGCACCTTGCCAGTTGGCTGTAGGCTACTCCACTAGCAGCTTGCCAGTTGGCTGTAGGCTACTCCACTAGCAGCTTACCAGTTGGCTGTAGGCTACTCTACTAGCAGCTTACCAGTTGGCTATAGGCTACTCTACTAGCAGCTTACCAGTTGCCGATTTATTGTGAATAGTCACATGTACAGGGTTGCAGGTGGTCATTATTGGGGATTATTGTGAATAGTCACATGTACAGGGTTGCAGGTCATTTTTGTGAATAGTCACATGTACAGGGTTGCAGGTCATTTTTGTGTATAGTCACATGTACAGGGTTGCAGGTGGTCATTATTGTGAATAGTCACATGTACAGGGTTGCAGGTCATTTTTGTGTATAGTCACATGTACAGGGTTGCAGGTGGTCATTATTGGGAATAGTCACATGTACAGGGTTGCAGGTGGTCATTATTGGGGATTATTCTGAACATCTTTGATGTGTCTGGGTGGCTTAATACACCATACACAACATCATTATTAACAGAGGAAGGGTTAGTCATTCAAAAAAATCATGTTAACTGCTATTATTTTACAGTCCATATCACTTATTAAGTGATTTCTTACCACCAACTTTACTTATGAACTAATTTAGGCTTACCTAAACAAAGGGGGTGAATACTTATGCAATGACTATATTATAGTTATTTGTTTGTACAAATTTGTAGAATTTTGTTTTCACTTTCACATTATGGAGAATTTTGTGTAGATCAATTACAAAAAAATATAATCAAATCTATTTCAATCCCACTTTTTAAAGCAACAAAATGTGAAAAAGTTATAGTGGGTGTAGACTTTCCATAGGAACTGTATAGCCTAATAATATTTAGGAAGTTAATTTCCTTGGGAAGATAACTGCCGTGCTTATCTGTCCATTCATATATAGACTACTCTATTTAATTGAGACCACACACTCACCTGATCTGGCATGGCCAACTAGGATAGGAGAGGTATGGCTGCTGAACTAGGATAGGAGAGGTATTGCTGCTGAACGAGGAGAGGAGAGGTATGGCTGCTGAACGAGGAGAGGAGAGGTATGGCTGCCGAACTAGGAGAGGAGAGGTATGGCTGCTGAACTAGGAGAGGAGAGGTATGGCTGCTGAACTTGAAACAGCAAGAAAGATGAGCGGTCCGTTGCACCTTCTCTTGACCTACGTTTTGCACGTAGGATATAGCCTGTCTTTTAGGAGCGGGAATATTTTCAGTCAGAGACAAATAAATGGATAATTAATATATATTGAGAAGGAGAAGACTCAACGCTCGATCCCCATGTTGCGCCTTTTGCTTTATATTGATAATCACATTTTGGGATTTCACCTCGACTCACGTTGGTTGAGCGTCCCCAACTTCTTTCTTTTAACAGACACTGTAGTAAACTATAGCCTAATTATATTTAAGTGAATTTCCTTGGAAAGATAACTGCCACGTGATTTGCCTGGTAGGCTAGTGTGTGAATAATTTGACAGAGGTGCTTTTAGTACAATAGCTAGGCTAACGCATACACAGCAGAAAGACACCGTTTCCAAATAATCTGCGGGACAAGTATATTTATCACAACGTTTTCTGTCTGACCGCCCGCAACATGAAAAATACGGACCGCGCTGCAATGATCTCTGTCGGAGCCCGCAGCCCTCTACCTCTAAACGTCTTTGTTGTCCCATTTGAAAGTGGAAAAAAATATATACAGTACCAGTCAAAAGTTTGGACACACCTACTCATTCAAGGGTTTTTCTATATTTTTACGTTGTAGAATAATAGCGAAGACATCAAAACTATGAAATAACACATATGGAATGATGTAGTAACCAAGAAAGTGTTAAACAAATCAAAATATGTGATGTTTGAGATTCTTCAAATAGCCACCCTTTGCTTGGATGACAGCTTTGCACACTCTTGACATTCTCTCAACCAGCTTCATGAGGTAGTCACCTGGAATATATTCTGATTTGTTTAACACTTTGTTGGTTACAACATTATTCCATATGTGTTATTTCATAGTTTGGATGTTATTACATTTTAGTACATTTGTCAGCCAAAACATGACACCCACCCTTTTTTTATGTGTTCTATCGCAAACTGTCATCAACATGAAGCTTTCCAACGTAACATCAACTATCCAATCAAAGCCACATTGACAATTTAAATTATCACATCAATTACAAACAACTACAATTTAATATATTTCAATCCCACTTTGTAACGTAACAAAATGTGAAAAAGGTTCAAGGGAGTGCAGACGTTCTAAAGGCAATGTATTATATTAGGTTAACATTTCAAAATAGTCTGATGCATATCCTGTAGATCAGATCAAATAGCCTGTAGATCAGATCAAATAGCCTGTAGATCAGATCAAGGAACGCTGTCTATACTTCCATCCCTTTTGTTATTGGCTGATTCCATCGCCAGCAATGCCCAAAAATATTCTTGGAATTCTCACATAGAAACGTAATTGGGGTCTAATATAAAAATAAGCTAAATCAATTTGCCCTTTTTCCCGATAGGGAATGTCCTATTGGTCTGAAGTGTAAGATATTGGTTTTTCCCGTGGGAGCCCCGGGTTCATATCGTGCGTGTTACATACAGTTACAATATTTGAGCGCTGGAAATCTGCGTAGCAAGCAAACAGACAATGTGTATTATTTTTAACATGCTGTGAAAGTAGTACTCACTTTTAGGAATGGGTAATCGTTAACAAGTTGCAAGCTATATCATAAACCCATCGTTGAAAACCACATTTTTCATCTTCTGTGGTTTGGTAACTTCCTGTTGTTCAACGGACCGGAATGAAGAAGCAGAGTTTGGGAAAAAATGTATTTGGTGTCCATTAAGTCTTAAACAGCAAGGGGGCATTGTTTCCACTCCGTTGTGGCCGTCCCCATTTAAATGCAAGACCTCATCATACCATTGTTGTGTTGTTTTACACTTAGTGTACTATCTTGAAATCCACTACCCTCTTTTTGGGATTTACAGGAAACACCTATCCCACCCCCCTCCTCCCTCTCCCTCCAACCCTCCTCCCCCCTCCCCCTCTTGGGGTCCCCAGGTCGTGCCTCTCCTGGTAACTTACTGATGGGTCTGAAGAGGGTGTCTGTGCTGCTGGTCGACTGCAGGAAAACACCGGGACAGAGTGGGTTTATGCTCTTACATACATTTATTTTGGGACACTCCCTAGATGTCCTTAATTACCATTAAATACCTTCTTAAAATGTAGACTCATTAGAAGCACTCCTACCCCATTGGTTACATTGATGATTTTAACCCATCCAAAATGCTCAAATCTAATCACAAGAGTTTGGAAAGCTGGGCCTTGAACTAACTTCGATATGAAGAAGGAACCCTAACAGTCTGTCTTTGTTTCACAGGGGACAGCCCTAACCGTCGCTCTCTCAGTAGAAGGGGCTTATCATCTGGGAAGGCTAACCAACATCATGATGCTGACGAGGTAGAGAAGAGTCTCTCCAGATCAGAACACCTCAAGAAACACCAGCAGAGACTACTTACAGGGAAGAAACCTCACTGCTGCTTTGACTTTGGAAAGAGTTTCACCTCTTCAGCAAAACTTAAAATGCACCAGAGAATACACACAGGAGAGAAGCTTTACAGCTGTGATCAATGTGGGAAAATATTTCCTAGATCAGACCAGCTGGTAATACACCAGAGAACACACACTGGAGAGAAGCCTTTTGGTTGTGATCAGTGTGGGAAGAGATTCACTCAGTCAGGAAACCTGGCTTTACACAAGAGAATACACACAGGAGAGAAGCCTTTTGGTTGTGATCAGTGTGGGAAGAGATTCACTCACTCAGGAAACCTGGCTTTACACAAGATAATACACACAGGAGAGAAGCCTTTTGGTTGTAATCAGTGTGGGAAGAGATTCACTCACTCAGGAAACCTGGCTTTACACAAGATAATACACACAGGAGAGAAGCCTTACCACTGCTCAGACTGTGGAATGAGCTTCACCATTTCAAACGAACTTCTAGAACACCAGAGAACACACACAGGAGAGAAGCATTTTGGTTGTGATCAGTGTGGGAAGAGATTCACTCATTCAGGAAGCCTGGAGTTACACAAGAGAATACACACAGGAGAGAAGCCTTACCACTGCTCAGACTGTGGAATGAGCTTAACCACTTCAAAAAGACTTCTATTACACCAGAGAACACACACAGGAGAGAAGCCTTTTGGTTGTGATCAGTGTGGGAAGAGATTCACTCATTCAGGAAGCCTGGTTGGACACATGAGAATACACACAGGAGAGAAGCCTTTTGGTTGTGATCAGTGTGGGAAGAGATTCACTCAGTCAGGACACCTGGCTTTACACAAGAGAATACACACAGGAGAGAAGCCGTTTGGTTGTGATCAGTGTGTTAAGAGATTCACTCAGTCAGGAAGCCTGGCTTTACACAAGAGAATACACACAGGAGAGAAGCCTTTTGGTTGTGATCAATGTGGGAAGAGATTCACTCGGTCAGCAAACCTGGCTTTACACAAGAGAATACACACAGGAGAGAAGCCTTACCACTGCTCAGACTGTGGAATGAGCTTCACCACTTCAAACGGACTTCTAGTACACCAGAAAACACACACAGGAGAGAAGCCTTTTGGTTGTGATCAGTGTTTGAAGAGATTCACTCAGTCAGGAAGCCTGGCTTTACACAAGAGAAAACACCACACTGTTGGGTAACCTTTCCACTTTTGTTAGCTCAATCCAGTTAATGGTAGACTAGTGTACACACACCGGAGAGAAGCCCTACAGGGTGAGTTTTGCCACCTCAAGCGTTCTTAATGTGGCCTTCCTTAGTGTAATTTGATGTACTGTCAACAAGGGGTCCACCCTCTGAAAACTTTAACTATCCATTATTTCCAGATTTCTATTAATTGCAATGTGAGTGAAATAGTCAAGTTTGAATGCTGTGGGCGTACGTACCCCAACAACAGAATGGTGTGGGTGTTTCCCAACAACAGGATTGGTAAGCTCAGAGAAAGCAGGGCGGTAGCTCCTCCCCCTCTCTCTGCAAGTCTATCGTTAGGGTTAAGGCAAGGGTCCGTTTGACATGGTGACTAGTTGGGATGTGGTCAGAATAGTCCCTTAAGTCGCTGCCGTCCCACAGTCTATTGACAGATGCTATGATATCAGTTAAGTCTGTTCACCAGAGATTACAGAAATGTTGGCAGGTAGATTTATTTGGTTTGCTTAGCGAGCAAGCTAGAGGGATCTGAAGACTGATAACAATGTCTGAGGACAATTCACCATCACCATGATCAACCCTGTCTACCAGCCAACTCACCATGATCAACCCCGTCTACCATCCAGCTCACCTTATTTTGAAATGACATGATATTGTTTGGCAGAATGAACAGTGTAGTGAATATTTTCCCAAACTGCGTTACCCACTCCAGTCAGCAGATGACGATGTGAGTCTTTCAAGAGCTGTTTCCTCCAGTGGACAGGACGCTTTTTCAACAACAACACGGACTCATCAGCCGCCTCGGTAGCTTGCTAGCAAACAAACAAACCACAAAGTTTGCTGCTTCAGTGTTTTTAGATATTTTTCTCAGATGTTACTATGGTATACTGAAGTATAATTACAAGCATTCCATAAGTGTCAAAGGCTTTTATTGACAATTACATTAAGTTTATGCAATGAGTTAATACTTGCAGTGTTGACCCTTCTATTTCAAGACCTCTGCAATGGCATTGTGTCAATTAACTTCAGGGCCACATCCTGACTGATGGCAGCCCATTCTTGCCCAATGCTTGGAGTTTGTCAGAATTGGTGGGTTTTTGTATGTCCACCCGCCTCTTGAGGATTGACCACAAGTTCTCAATGGGATTAAGGTCTGGGGAGTTTCCTGGCCCATGGACCCAACATTTCGATGTTTTGTTCACCGAGCCACTTAGTTATCACTTTTGCCTTATGGCAAGGTGCTCCATCATGCTGGAAAAGGCATTGTTCGGCACCAAACTGTTCTTGGATGGTTGGGAGAAGTTGCTCTCAATTGTGAGTGAGGCCACTCCCTTGGCTGAGAAGCAACCCCACACATGAATGGTTTCAGGATGCTTTACTGTTGGCATGACACAGGACTGATGGTAGCGCTCACCTTGTCTTCTCCGGACAAGCTTTTTTCCGGATGCCCCAAACAATCGGAAAGGGCATTGATCAGAAAAATGACTTTACCCCAGTCCTCAGCAGTTCAATCCCTGTACCTTTTGCAGAATATCAGTCTGTCCCTGATGTTTTTCCTGGAGAGTAGTGGCTTCCTCGCTGCCCTTCTTGACACCAGGCCATCCTCCAAAAGTCTTTGCCTCACTGTGCGTGCAGATGCACTCACACCTGCCTGCTGCCATTCCTGAGCAAGCTCTGCACTGGTTGTGCCCCAATCCCGCAGCTGAATCAACTTTAGGAGACGGTCCTGGCGCTTGCTGGATTTTCTTGGCCGCCCTGAAGCCTTCATAACAATTGAACCTCTCTCCTTGAAGTTCTTGATGATCCGATAAATGGTTGTTTTAGGTGCAATCTTACTAGCAGCAATATCCTTGCCTGTGAAGCCATTTTTGTGCAATGCAATGATGACGGCACGTGTTTCCTTGCAGGTAACCATGGTTAACAGAGGAAGAACAATGATTTGAAGCACCACCCTCCTTTTTAAAGCTTCCAGTCTGTTATTCTAACTCAATCAGCATGACAGGGTGATCTCCAGCCTTGTCCTCGTCAACACTCTCACCTGTGTTTACGAGAGAATCACTGACATGATGTCAGCTGGTCCTTTTGTGGCAGGGCTGAAATGCAGTGGAAATGTTTTTAGGTGATTAAGTTCATTTTCATGGCAAAATGTAATTAATTGCAATTTATCTGATCACTCTTCATAACAGTCTGGAGTATATGCAAATTGCCATCATGAAAACTGAGGCAGCAGACTTTGTGAAAATTTATATTTGTGTCATTCTCAACTTTTAACCACGACTGTATATTAACAGCAGGGTTTTAAACACAGTCTGTGTGCTTACTAGTTATTACATGTCATATACAGTTGAAGTCGGAAGTTTACATACACTTAGGTTGGAGTCATTAAAACTAGTTTTTCAACCACTCCACAAATTTCTTGTTAACAAACTTTACTTTTGGCAAGTCGGTTAGGACATCTACTTTGTGCATGACAACAATTCTTTACAAACAGATTATTTCACTTATAATTCACTATATCACAATTCCAGTGGGTCAGAAATTTACATACACTTAGTTGACTGGGCCTTTAAACATTTTGGAAAATTCCAGAAAATGGTGTCATGGCTTTAAAAGCTTCTGATAGGCTAATTGACATCATTTGAGTCAATTGGAGGTGTACCTGTGGATGTATTTCCAGGCCTACCTTCAAACTCAGTGCCCCTTTGATTGACATCATGGGAAAATCAAAATAAATCGTCCAAGACCTCAGAAACAAAATTGTAGACCTCCACAAGCCTGGTTCATCCTTAGGAGCAATTTCCAAACGCCTGAAGATACCACGTTAATCTGTACAAACAATAATACGCAAGTATAAACACCATGGGACCACGCAGCCGTCATACCGCTCAGGAAGGAGACGCGTTCTGTCTCCTAGAGATTAATGTACTTTGGTGCGAAATGTGCAAATAAATCCCTGAAAAACAGCAAAGGACCTTGTGAAGATGCTGGAGGAAATAGGTACAAAAGTATCTATATCCACAGTAAAACGAGTCCTATATCAACATAACCTGAAAGGCCGCTCAGCAAGGAAGAAGCCACTGCTCCAAAACCGCCATAAAAAAGACAGACTACGGTTTGCAACTGCACATAGGGACAAAGATTGTACTTTTTGGAGGGGTGGGGGGTCGCTTGCAAGCCAATGAACACCATCCCAACTGTGAAGCACGGGGGTGGCAGCATCATGCTGTGGGGGTGATTTGCTGCAGGAGGGACTGGTGCACTTCACAAAATAGATGGCATCATGAGGAAGGAAAATTATGTGGATATATTGAAGCAACATCTCAAGACATCAGTCAGGAAGTTAAAGCTTGGTCGCAAATAGGTCTTCCAAATGGACAATGACCCCAAGCATACTTCTAAAGTTGTGGCAAAATGGCTTAATGATAACAAAGTCAAGGTATTTGAGTGGCCATCACAAAGCCCTGACCTCAATCATATAGAACATATGTGGGCAGGACTGAAAAAGCATGTTCGAGCAAGGAGGCCTACAAACCTGACTCAGTTACACCAGCTCTGTAGGAGGATTGGGCCAAAATTCACCCAACTTATTGTGGGAGGCTACCCGTAACGTTTGACCCAAGTTAAACAATTTAAAGGCAATGCTCCCAAATACTAATTGAGTGTATGTAAACTTCTGACCCACTGGGAATGTGATGAAAGAAATAAAAGCTGAAATAAATCATTCTCTCTACTATTATTCTGACATTTCACATTCTTAAAATAAAGTGGTGATCCTAACTGACCTAAAACAGGGAATTTTTACTAGGATTAAATGTCAGGAATTGTGAAAAACTGAGTTTAAATGTATTTGGCTAAGGTGTATATAAACTTCCGACTTAAACTGTATATGTTGTTAGTCAGCTAGCTTGTTAAGATAGCATTAGCGTAGTGCTAGGCTAATTAACTAGCTAGCCAACTAACGTCCACAACCATGAGCTCAATAAGCTACTCGCCCCATACTAAAGAAGAGGTCTGCTGGTTGGAGAAAGAAGCTCTGGGGCTGAACATTGTTGTGAAAGAGGAAGAGGAGGATATCACAGTGAAAGGAGGGGAGGGGGAGATGCCTGTCACAGTGAAAGGGGAGGAGGGGGAGATGACTGTCACAGTGAAAGGAGAGGAGGGGGAGATGACTGTCACAGTGAAAGGAGGGGGAGATGACTGTCACAGTGAAAGGGGAGGAGGGGGAGATGACTGTCACAGTGAAAGGGGAGGAGGGGGAGATGACTGTCACAGTGAAAGGGGAGGAGGGGGAGATGACTGTCACAGTGAAAGAGGAGAAGGAGGGTGAAAAGGAGGAGGATGGATATCTGATTAACAGCAGTGAGTTTTGTCTTGGGGAGAGGCAGAAAGCTCTGATTAGAGAAAAGGCCTGCAGTGTCACTGGCCTTTTTAACTAACCCAAAGCCTAGGACCAAGAGGCATGGAGAGGCAGCCTTTAGTTACTATGCCTCCCAGCCTCTGAAATAGCCAGAGAACCAGAGGGGGAATGAAACTGTGGCATTTAAAACAAATAGATCTTAAAACACACCTTTCTAGTGGTGCTTTTCCTCAGGGTGCTTTTTAGTCATGCATTTTTTATTGTAATTCTTTAGCTTTTTATCCTCTTATATTTGTGTAGTAAATATTTAGTTTTATTTTAATTGTTTTTATTAGTTTTTTTCCTGTGAAGCACATTGTGTTCCATTCCATGTCTGAAATGTGCTGTATAAATAAAGCTTGATTTGATTCTCTATGGTGTTATTAGGTCCCTAATATTGAGTTAGGCCTATAAGGTAAGATAGACTGATATGATTGAAATCTCTATGATGTTATTGAATTTAAACAACAAGGCACTCAACCCCGTGGATTATTGTGAACAACTAAGAGCTGTTCTCTAACATGACGTGAAGAGCGAATAACACAACTAAGAGCTGTTTGTTTTGGAGATTTTTAGTTAACTACTTAGACAACGTAACAAACCAATTATATGATTTATACAGTTTTGTAGAATTAAACGCCTATATGCCTATGGATTAAGAACCAATTAAAGGGTTTAAAAAGAGCCATGATGAAATGGCTCTATAGGTATTTTTCCATTACATATATTATAATATGCTTAGCAATAGTAGAGACATTTCTTTAGTGCAAATGCTGTGCTTCTGATAAATGATGGTTCCCTCTAGCTCCCTGCATCTGGTCTGGGCCTGTAGTCAAGGACATGGGATGTAGATAAACTTCAGGAACAGATACACCTGTATTGTAGTAACGGAACTAACGTTATCACTTGTTTGTGCGCTGTGACCCGATACACATAGACACAAGAAGAAACCATAGTGGCTCAAGGTCAAGGGAGGGTGGCTGTTTGGATAAAGAGGGGGTTCCGATATGATATGAAAAGGAGACCAAGCAGACATGGGGATAGACAGGAAAGAAGCTAGACAAAGAAACCATAGTGGCTCCGATATGATATGAAATGATGAAGCTGTATAAAGAGAGCTCCAAGTCTGGGACGGCAGTTGCTCTGCAGACCAGCTCGGCTCTATTGCTTGTGTAATAAAGTCTATCTTGATTCTACAAAAACTCGGAAAGTACTTTGTTTGTTTTAATAAGTATAGGGATAATTTACTACAACAATAGCAGCTAAATAGCCGCTAAATACTGTATATACAGTGCCTTCAGAAAGTATTTATACCCCTTCCACTTTTTCAATTTTTTTTGTTACAACCCTGAATTTAAAATGGATTAAATAGAGATACATTTTGTCACTGGCATATACACAATACCCCAAAATGTGAAAGTGGAATCATGTTTTTCGAACAAATTAATTAAAAATGAAAAGCTGAAATGTCTTGAGTTAATAAGAATTCAACCTATTTGTTATTACAAGCCTAAGAAAGTTCAGGAGTAAAATTTTTCTCAACAAGTCACATAATAAGTTGCATGGACTCACTCTGTGTGCAATAATAGTGTTTAACATGATTTTTAAATGACTACCTCATCTCCGTACCCCAGACATACTGTACAATTATCTGTAATGTCTCTCAGTCGAGCAGTGAATTTCAAACACAGATTCAACCACAAAGACCAGGGAAGTTTTCCAATGCCTCGGAAAGAAGGGCACCTATGGGTAGACAACATTGAATATCCCTTTATTCATTACATTTTGGATGGTGTATCAATATACCCAGCCTCTACAAAGATAGAGACATCCTTCCTAACTCAGTTGCCGGAGAGGAAGGAAACCGCTCAGGGATTTCACCATGAGGCTTATGGTGACTTTTAAAGAGTTACAGAGTTTAATGGCTGTGATAGGAGAAAACTGAGAATGGATCAACAACATTGTAGTTAATCCACAATACTAACCTAAATGACAGAGTGAAAAGAAGGAAGCCTGTACAGAATAAAGTTATTCCAAAACATGCATCCTGTTTGC
The DNA here is from genome assembly GCF_964263955.1 of Coregonus lavaretus. Taxonomy (NCBI): domain Eukaryota; kingdom Metazoa; phylum Chordata; class Actinopteri; order Salmoniformes; family Salmonidae; genus Coregonus; species Coregonus lavaretus. Next base: position 7,828 of record NW_028167122.1, on the reverse strand, counting down.
AACAAGGAACTAAAGTAATAATGCAAAAAAATGTGGCAAAGCAATTAACTTTTTGTCCTGACTACAAAGTGTTATGTTAGGGACAAATCCAATCCAACACAATACTGAGTACCACTCTTCAAATGTTCAAGCTTAGTGGTGGCTGCTTCATGTTATGGGTATGCTTGTAATCGTTAAGGATATATTCACCTGTCACCAAATAATTGATTAAAACACACTGTTTTGCAATGAAGGTCTACAGTAGCCTCAACAGCACTGCACGATAGCACAACTCCCTTCCATAGACTTACACAGTAATTATGACAACTTCCGGAGGAAGTCCTCCAAGCTATCAGAGCTCTTGCAGCATGAACTGAAATGTTGTCCACCCAATCAAAGGATCAGAGAATTCATGTAGTACTGAAAGAACAAGCTACAGCCAGCTAGCACTGCACTGCATAAAATGTGGTGAGTAGTTGACTCAAAGAGAGAGAAAGACAATAGTTTAGCAGTTCTCAACAAACTAATTTATTCAAAAATGAAGGAGAAGGAAGAGAGAGAGAATTCATCATTTCTTTTCACTTTCAGTTTCAGTTACTTAGCTAGCAAATTCAGCTGGCTCCAACAGAGGGATGCTATGTTAGCTAGCTGGCTAGTTTAGTTACTCAAACACACTACTCCAACAGAGTGATGCTATGTTAGCTAACTGGCTAGTTTAGTTACTCAAACACCCTGCTCCAACAGAGAGATGCTATGTTAGCTAGCTGGCTAGTTTAGTTACTCAAACACCCGGCACAAACATATAAACATATCTGAATTTGTCCATTAGAAACTCTTGTTTGCAACTGTTGGACAAATGATTACACCCTAGATAAGCTAATTGCAGGCAAGAGTGTGCAAGGCGGTATTTAATGTGTCACTGTCCGTATGTCACCTACGTTGTAAACTTTCATTCATAGACTAGGTTGTAGCAACCTCATGATGGGTATAGGGAAAATTGGAGTATTATGTAGTAGCCGAAACATATCGATGTTACATTGAAATGGCTGAATGGAATATGAATGACAGTCATCCAACATGCTGTAATAGAAATGAGGCCATGCTCATTAAAAAATAAATAATGGTCCTCCCTCATCTTAAACGGCACTTACGGCCACTGTTGTCTAGCAATGATCAACAACCAATTTGACGGAGCTTGAAGAATTTGTAAAATAACAATGGGGAAATGTTGCACAATCCAGGTTTAGAAAACTCTTAGAGACTTACCCAGAAAGACTCAGCTGTAACTGCTGCTAAAAGGTGCTTCTATAAAGTATTGACTCGGGTGTGAATACTTACACTACCAGTTCAAGGTTTTAGAACACCTACTCATTCAAGGGTTTTTCTTTATTTGGACTATTTTCTACATTGTAGACTAATAGTGAAGACATCAAAACTATGAAATAACACATATGGAATCATGTAGTAACCAAAAAAGTGTTAAACAATTCAAAACATGTTTTATATTTGAGATTCTTCAAATAGCCACCCTTTGCCTTGATGACAGCTTTGCACACTCTTGCCATTCTGTCTACCAGCTTCACCTGGAATGCTTTTCCAACAGTCTTGAAGGAGTTCCCACATATGCTGAGCACTTGTTGGCTGCTTTTCCTTCACTCTGCGGTCCAACTCATCCAAAACCATCTTAATTTGGTTTAGGTCGGGGGATTGTGGAGGCCAGGTCATCTGATGCAGCACTACATCACTCTCCTTCTTGGTAACATAGCCCTTACACAGCCTGGAGGTGTGTTGGGTCATTGTCCTGTTGAAAAACAAATGATAGTCCCACTAAGCCCAATCCAGATGGAATGGCGTATCGCAGCAGAATTCTGTGGTAGCAATGCTGGTTAAGTGTGCCATGAAATCTAAATAAATAGAGACAGTGTCACCAGCAAAGCACCCCCACACCATAACACCTCCTCCTCCATGCTCTACGGTGGGAAATACACATGGTGAAATTTTCCAGAGTGACTGACCTTCATGTCTTAAAGTAATGATGGACTGTCGTTTCTCTTTGCTTATGTGAGCTGTTCTTGCCATAATATGGACTTGGTCTTTTACCAAATATGGCTATCTTCTGTATACCCCCCCTTACCTTGTCACAACAAAACTGATTGAATCAAACGCATTAAGAAGGAAAGAAATTCTACAAATTAACTTTGAAGAAGGCACACCTGTTTATTGAAATGCATTCCAGGTGACTACGTCATGAAGCTGGTTGAGAGATTGTCAAGAGTGTGCAAAGCTGTCATCAAGGCAAAGGGTGGCTATTTGAAGAATCACAAATATTTTTTTGACCGCAGGAAGAGTAGCTGCTGCCTTGGGAGCAGCTAACGGGGATCCCTAATGAATACAAATACTTTTTTGGTTACTACATGATTCCATATGTGTTATTTCATAGTTTTATGTCTTCACTATTATTCGATTTTTCTGTATTTAATTTAAATAGATTTACACACAACAGCATTCTATCCAAGTTGGGAGAGAGCACGAGGAGGGATCATGTCATGTAGGTTCAGGTAGCAGCTACAGTGGGAAAAAAAGTATTTAGTCAGCCACCAATTGTGCAAGTTCTCCCACTTAAAAAGATGAGAGAGGCCTGTAATTTTCATCATAGGTACACGTCAGCTATGACAGACAAAATGAGAAAAAAAAATCCAGAAAATCACATTGTATGAATTTATTAGCAAATTAAGTATACAAATACTTTTTTGGTTACTACATGATTCCATATGTGTTATTTCATAGTTTTGACGTCTTCACTATTATTTTACAATGTAGAACATAGTAAAAATTAAGAAAAACCCTTGAATGAGTAGGTGTTCTAAAACGTTTGACCGGTAGTGTATGTAAATGAGATTTTTCTTTATTTAATTTAAATAGATTTATGCACAACAGCGTTCTATCCAAGCTTGGAGAGAGCACGAGGAGGGTTCATGTCATGCAGGTTCAGGTAGCAGCTACAGGACAGTTGTATATTATTTAAAACATCAATTGGTAGCTGATTAGTATGCATGGACAATTTATTTTAAAATCTGCAATGTTTGAATGTCCAGTTTTAATTACTGAACAATAAATGACATTATTACCACCAGCCAGCAGGCTATAAAATTGCAGCATTACAACACCATGTATAGATTTCGTGAAATGTTTGGCCCCGTGTAGCTCAGTTGGTAGAGCATGTCGTTTGCAACACCAGGGTTGTGGGTTCGATTCCCACGGGGGCCAGTATGAAAAAATAATAAAACATATTCACTCACTAACTGTAAGTTGCTCTGGATAAGAGCGTCTGCTAAATGACTAAAATGTTTAACATGAGAAAATGACGACCAAATAGAGGCCTACCAATAAACCTTTATCCATTAGCTAAAGCAAAGCTTTACATGCTCTTGCACCACAGGAACACTACAATCGATTAATTAGGCACGCAGCCGCATAGACATGTCTCTATTTCAGCACGATATACAGCGATCGGTTTGTGAGTGGATATCTGGCTGAAACATTCAATGTTATTTTATATATAGAGGCCCAAAGTCCAACCTTGCGGGGTCTAGAGAAACTGCGTTAACTTTAGAAAATGAGTTACTAAAAGCAGAAGGCTTCCTACGACTGGAGTATTATTTGTATGTTGGCCGAATCCCAACGTTTAAGTTGAACGGAAGTGAAGGCGGAGCCTGGATCTTTTCTCTTGTGACTTTACGCTCCGTGCAGAGTAGAACACCAGACAACATGACTGAACAAAGGAGGAATGTTAAAATGATATCGGACTGTAACTTTTGAAAATGAGCTAAACAGAAGCCTCCTGCTGGAGTATTATTTGTATGTTGGCAGAAGTCCCATTTTTCAGTCGAACGGAAGTGAAGTTGGAGTCACATGTTCTCTATTCTCCATTTTGTCTTTTGACTTTAGGCAGAGGATGACATGTTGGAATATAACGTCTCGGTCCTCTACCTCCCTGATCTAAAAGGTCCGTAGACCACATATAAACATTGTTATCTAGTTAACTTCGCCTGAACTCTGCAATCGACCATAAACACACGTTTCTACAATGAATCAGGTGAGTTTAGATTAATTTTACACATTTTTATAACGGGTCTTTGTAGCCTACTTCCTGCTTTTACACTGCAAGCATTTAATGGTTCTTCACTTTCGGAAAATCGTTTGTGTAGTTTAGCTGGTTACTCGTAGCCAGGCCCGGCGGCAGGATGAACTGGGCAAGGGGGCATCAGAAATGACTAAGGGGGCACAACTATTTTCGCTTGCTGGTAACACAGGATGGATAATAATCGATAGTATAATTACACACAATGTATTTGCAGCCACGCACGGCTGTCTTGCAGCAAGAATACAGGCTACTGCACCGCTTTACAAACATGGACAATTCATAAATAGCAAGTTATGACAACGCTACACAGCTACATGCACAATACCCAACAATCCAATACAAAACAGTTGCTAATTACCGTAATAACACTTCCTCATGCCAATACAAATCAAATCAAATCAAATGTTATTGGTCACATGCGCCGAATACAACAGGTGCAGACATTACAGTGAAATGCTTACTTACAGCCCTTAACCAAAAGTGCATTTATTTTAAACAAAAAAAGTAAGGATAAAACAACAACAACAAAAAGTGTTGAGAAAAAAAAAGAGCAGAAGTAAAAATAAAGTGACAGTAGGGAGGCTATATATACAGGGGGGTACCGTTGCAGAGTCAATGTGCGGGGGCACCGGCTAGTTGAGGTAGTTGAGGTAATATGTACATGTGGGTAGAGTTAAAGTGACTATGCATAAATACTTAACAGAGTAGCAGCAGCGTAAAAAGGATGGGGTGGGGGGGGCAGTGCAAATAGTCCGGGTAGCCATGATTAGCTGTTCAGGAGTCTTATGGCTTGGGGGTGGAAGCTGTTGAGAAGTCTTTTGGACCTAGACTTGGCACTCCGGTACCGCTTGCCGTGCGGTAGCAGAGAGAACAGTCTATGACTAGGGTGGCTGGAGTCTTTGACAATTTTGAGGGCCTTCCTCTGACACCGCCTGGTATAGAGGTCCTGGATGGCAGGAAGCTTTGCCCCAGTGATGTACTGGGCCGTACGCACTACCCTCTGTAGTGCCTTGCGGTCAGAGGCCAAGCAGTTGCCATACCAGGCGGTGATACAACCAGTCAGGATGCTCTCGATGGTGCAGCTGTAGAATTTTTTGAGGATCTGAGGACCCATGCCAAATCTTTTTAGTCTCCTGAGGGGGAATAGGCTTTGTCGTGCCCTCTTCACGACTGTCTTGGTGTGTTTGGACCATGATAGTTCGTTGGTGATGTGGACACCAAGGAACTTGAAGCTCTCAACCTGTTCCACTACAGCCCCGTCGATGAGAATGGGGGCGTGCTCAGTCCTCTTTTTTTTCCTGTAGTCCACAATCATCTCCTTTGTCTTGGTCACGTTGAGGGAGAGGTTGTTGTCCTGGCACCACACGGCCAGATCTCTGACCTCCTCTCTATAGGCTGTCTCATCGTTGTCGGTGATCAGGCCTACCACTGTTGTGTCGTCGGCAAACTTAATGATGGTGTTGGAGTCGTGCCTGGCCATGCAGTCATGGGTGAACAGAGAGTACAGGAGGGGACTGAGCACGCACCCCTGAGGGGCCCCCGTGTTGAGGATCAGTGTGGCAGATGTGTTGTTACCTACCCTTACCACCTGGGGGCGGCCCGTCAGGAAGTCCAGGATCCAGTTGCAGAGGGAGGTGTTTAGTCCCAGGATCCTTAGCTTAGTGATGAGCTTAGAGGGCACTATGGTGTTGAATGCTGAGCTGTAGTCAATGAATAGCATTCTCACGTAGGTGTTCCTCTTGTCCAGGTGGGAAAGGGCAGTGTGGAGTGCGATAGAGATTGCATCATCTGTGGATCTGTTTGGGCGGTATGCAAATTGAGTGGGTCTAGGGTTTCTGGGATTATGCTGTTGATGTGAGCCATGACCAGTCTTTCAAAGCACTTCATGGCTACAGACGTCAGTGCTACGAGTCGGTAGTCATTTAGGCAGGTTATCTTAGAGTTCTTGGGCACGGGGACTATGGTGGTCTGCTTGAAACATGTTGGTATTACAGACTCAGTCAGGGACATGTTGAAAATATCAGTGAAGACACTTGCCAGTTGGTCAGCACATGCTCGGAGTACACGTCCTGGTAATCCGTCTGGCCCTGCGGCCTTGTGAATGTTGACCTGCTTAAAAGTCTTACTCACATCGGCTACGGAGAGCGTGATCACATAGTCATCCGGAACAGCTGGTGCTCTCATGCATGCTTCAGTGCTGCTTGCCTCGAAGCGAGCATAGAAGTGGTTTAGCTCGTCTGGTAGGCTTGTGTCACTGGGCAGCTCGCGGCTGTGCTTCCCTTTGTAGTCTGTAATAGTTTTCAAGCCCTGCCACATCCGACGAGCGTCAGAGCCAGTGTTTGCTTTCCAATCGCGGAAAGCAAACAATAATGCACTACCAATGACTTGGCTAGTTGGAGCTTGCCAGTTGGCTGTAGGCTACTCCACTAGCAGCTTGCTAGTTGGCTGTAGGCTACCCCACTAACATCTTGCCAGTTGGCTGTAGGCTACTCCACTAGCATCTTGCCAGTTGGCTGTAGGCTACTCCACTAGCAGCTTGCTAGTTGGCTGTAGGCTACCCCACTAACATCTTGCCAGTTGGCTGTAGGCTACTCCACTAGCATCTTGCCAGTTGGCTGTAGGCTACTCCACTAGCACCTTGCCAGTTGGCTGTAGGCTACTCCACTAGCATCTTGCCAGTTGGCTGTAGGCTACTCCACTAGCAGCTTGCCAGTTGGCTGTAGGCTACTCCACTAGCACCTTGCCAGTTGGCTGTAGGCTACTCCACTAGCAGCTTGCCAGTTGGCTGTAGGCTACTCCACTAGCAGCTTGCCAGTTGGCTGTAGGCTACTCCACTAGCAGCTTGCCAGTTGGCTGTAGGCTACTCCACTAGCAGCTTGCAGCTGGCTTTAGGCTACTCTACTAGCAGCTTGCCAGTTGGCTGTAGGCTACTCCACTAGCAGCTTGCCAGTTGGCTGTAGGCTACTCCACTAGCAGCTTGCTAAAAACTGTAAGCAAGCTAGCCTTTTAGCTTCCCACAGATTTAGATGTGGCTTAGTGTTGTAGGTTATAGTCTTGCTGAAAGGTGAGTTCCTCTCCCAGTGTCTGGTGTAAAGCAGACTGAAGCAGTCTTTCCTCTAGGATCTCCCGTTTCGTTTCATCCTGTAAAACTCCCCAGTCTTTGACGATGTCAAGCATTTCCTTACCATGATGCAGCCATCACCATGCTTGAAAATAAGGAGGCAGTTACTCAGTGATATAATGTTGGATTTGCCCGAATTTAAAGCTTTGCATTTAGGCCCAAAAAGTGTGTTCATTTCCGTGTTAATTTTTTAGCAGTATTACTTTAGTGCCTTGTTGCAAACAAGATTGATGTTCTGGAATATTTATATTCTCCTTTCACTCTGTCATTTAGGTCATTATTGTGGATTATTGTGAATATTCACATGTACAGGGTTGCAGGTGGTCATTATTGGGGATTATTGTGAATAGTCACATGTACAGGGTTGCAGGTGGTCATTATTGGGGATTATTGTGAATAGTCACATGTACAGGGTTGCAGGTGGTCATTATTGTGAATAGATTGTGAATAGACACATGTACAGGTTTGCAGGTGGTCATTATTGTGGAATATTGTGAATAGTCAAATGTACAGGGTTGCAGGTGGTCATTATTGGGGATTATTGTGAATAGACACATGTACAGGGTTGCAGGTGGTTATTATTG
>NW_028167123.1:97500-102801 GCF_964263955.1 Coregonus lavaretus | reverse complement strand
AGGAGAGGGGAAAGCTGCAGCAAGACTGGACGGTTCTGTGTGATGTATTCAGTGTTGTGTTGCTTGGCAGCAGCGAGGCGAGGGCTGTCATCTGTCTGGCTTTGTCTAGCTGGAAGTACTAAAGTGCAAGCTGAATAAGCAGCTAGTCCTGAAGGCGCTAATAGAGGTCTGAATAAGCAGCTAGTCCTGAAGGCGCTAACAGAGTGCTGAATAAGTAGCTAGTTCTGAAGGCTCTAGTAGAGGACTGAATAAGCAGCTAGTCCTGAAGGCTCTAGTAGAGGACTGAATAAGTAGCTAGTCCTGAAGGCTCTAGTAGAGGACTGAATAAGTAGCTAGTCCTGAAGGCTCTAGTAGAGGACTGAATAAGTAGCTAGTCCTGAAGGCTCTAGTAGAGGGCTGAATAAGTAGCTAGTCCTGAAGGCTCTAGTAGAGGGCTGAATAAGTAGCTAGTCCTGAAGGCTCTAGTAGAGGGCTGAATAAGCAGCTAGTCCTGAAGGCGCTAATAGAGGTCTGAATAAGTAGCTAGTCCTTAATGCGCTAGTAGAGGGCTGAATAAGTAGCTAGTCCTGAAGGCTCTAGTAGAGGGGCTGAATAATTAGGAAGTCCATAATGCGCTAGTAGAGGGCTGAATAAGTAGGAAGTCCTTAATGCGCTAGTAGAGGGCTGAATAAGTAGGAAGTTCTGAAGGCTAGTAGAGGGCTGTGGGGAGTCCTGAAGGCTAGTAGAGGGCTGTGGGGAGTCCTGAATGCGCTAGTAGAGGCTGTGGGGAGTCCTGAAGGCTAGTAGAGGGCTGTGGGGAGTCCTGAATGCGCTAGTAGAGGGCTGTGGGGAGTCCTGAAGGCTAGTAGAGGGCTGTGGGGAGTCCTGAATGTGCTAGTAGAGGGCTGTGGGGAGTCCCTGAAGGCTAGTAGAGGGCTGTGGGGAGTCCTGAAGGCTAGTAGAGGGCTGTGGGGAGTCCTGAATGCGCTAGTAGAGGGCTGTGGGGAGTCCTGAAGGCTAGTAGAGGGCTGTGGGGAGTCCCCTTCCACTGCCAGGCTCAGGCTACTACAGCAGTTGTTCCCAATCAGGCGTTCTACACGACTTGGGGTACTTGGCCTTGTAATTTAAAAAACATACAACTAAGTGTGTGCCCTCAGGGCCCTACTCCACTGCCACATATCTACAACACAAAATCCATGTGTACGTGTGTATAGTGCGTATGTTATCGTGTGTGTGTATGCATGTGTCTGTGCCTGTGTTTGTGTTGCTTCACATTCCCCGCTGTTCCATAAGGTGTATTTTTATCTGTATTTTAAATCTGATTCTACTGCATCAGTTACCTGATGTGGAATAGAGTTCCATGTAGTCATGGCACTATGTAGTACTGTGCTCCTCCCATAGTCTGTTCTGGACTTGGGGACTGTGAAGAGACCTCTGGTGGCATGTCTTGTCGGGTATGCATGGGTGTCTGAGCTGTGTGCTAGTCATTTAAACAGACAGCTCGGTGCTTTCAACATGTCAATACCTCTCACAAGTACAAGTAGTGATGAAGTCAATCTCTCCTCTGCTTTGAGCCAGGAGAGATTGACATGCATATTATTAATGTTAGCTCTGTGTACATCCAAGGGCCAGCCGTGCTGCCCTATTCTGAGCCAATTGCAATTTTCCTAAGTCCCTCTTCGTGGCACCTGACCACACGACTGAACAGTAGTCCAGGTGTGACAAAACTAGAGCCTGTAGGACCTGCCTTGTTGATAGTGCTGTTAAGAAGGCAGAACAGTGCTTTATTATGGATAGACTTATCCCCATCTTAGCTAATGTTGTATCAATATGTTTTGACCATGACAGTTTACAATCCAGGGTTACTCCAAGCAGTTTAGTCACCTTAACTTGCTCAATTTCCACATTATTTATTACAAGATTTAGTTGAGGTTTAGGGTTTAGTGAATGATTTGTCCCAAATGCTTTTAGTTTTGGAAATATTTAGGACTAACTTATTCCTTGCCACCCATTCTGAATCTAACTGCAACTCTTTGTTAAGCGTTGCAGTCATTTCAGTCGCTGTAGTAGCTGACATATATAGTGTTGAGTCATCTGCATACATAGACACACTGGCTTTACTCGAAGCCAGTGGCATGTCATTAGTAAAGATTGAAATAAGTAATGGGCCTAGACAGCTGCCCTGGGGAATTCCTGATTCTACCTGGATTATGTTGGAGAGGCTTCCATTAAAGAACACCCTCTGTGTTCTGTTAGACAGGTAACTCTTCATCCACAATATAGCAGGGGGTGTAAAGCCATTACACATACGTTTTTCCAGCAGCAGACTATGATCGATAATGTCAAAAGCCGCACTGAAGTCTAACAAAACAGCCTCCACAATCTTCTGATCATCAATTTCTCTCAGCCAATCATCAGTCATTTGTGTAAGTGCTGTGCTTGTTGAATGTCCTTCCCTATAAGCATGCTGAAAGTGTTGTCAATTTGTTTACTGTAAAATAGCATTGTATCTGGTCAAACACAATTTTTTCCAAACGTTTACTAAGGGTTGGTAACAGGCTGATTGGTCGGCAATTTGAGCCAGTAAAGGGGGCTTTACTATTCTTAGGTAGCGGAATGACTTTTGCTTCCCTCCAGGCCTGAGGGCACACACTTTCTAGTGGGCTTAAATTGAAGATATGGCAAATAGGAGTGGCAATATCGTCCGCTATTATCCTCAGTAATTTTCCATCCAAGTTGTCAGACCCCGGTGGCTTGTCATTGTTGATAGATAACAATACTTTTTTCACCTCTTCCACACTCACTTTTCTTGTCTTTCATAATTTGGTCAGATATACTTGGATGTGTAGTGTCAGCATTTGTTGCTGGCATGTCATGCCTACATTTGCTTATCTTGCCAATGAAAAAATCATTAAAGTAGTTGGCAATATCTGTCGGTTTTGTAATGAATGAGCCATCTGATTCAATGAATGATGGAGCGGAGTTAGTCTTTTTGCCCAAAATGTAATTGAAGGTGCTCCAAAGCTTTTTACTATCATTCTTTATATCATTTATCTTTGTTTCATAGTGTAGTTTCTTCTTCTTTTTATTCAGTTTAGTCACATGATTTCTCAATTTGCAGTACGTTTGCCAATCGGTTGTACAGCCAGACTTATTTGCCATTCCTTTTGCCTCATCCCTCTCAACTCTACAACGTTTCAATTCCTCATCAATCCACTGGGATTTAAAAGTTTTTACAGTCATTTTCTTAATGAGTGCGTGATTATTAGTGACTGGGATAAGCAATTTCATAAATGTGGCAGGTGCAAAAATGAGACAAAATAAAACAGGCAGAAAATCTTGACCAGATTACAGGAGCCTGAAGAAGTCCTTAGTGTGTGTGTGTGTGTGTGTGTGTGTGTGTGTGTGTGTGTGTGTGTGTGTGTGTGTGTGTGTGTGTGTGTGTGTGTGTGTGTGTGTGTGTGTGTGTGTGTGTATTAGACACGTCTCTCTGTGGTTGTACGTTATAGATTCGATAGATTTTATTGGCATTGAAAGGCTGTGTTGTTGTACTGTTACTGTTGCCTTCTCAGACACTAATAATACAAAAATAACTAAATTAAAGGCCAAATAAAGGACTGCAATGTCTGTTAAATTATATAAAAAATAATCAAAAATAGAATCGTGGAATTAAGTGGCTGGTGGGTCGGTGGGTTGGTGGGCAGGTGGGCAGGTGGACTGGTGGGTCGGTGGGTCGGTGGGCAGGTGGGCAGGTGGACTGGTGGACTGGTGGGTCGGTGGGTCGGTGGGCCGGTGGGTCGATGGGCCAGTGGGTCGGTGGGCCAGTGTACTGGTGGGTCGGTGGACTGGTGGGTCGGTGGGTCGGTGGGCCGGTGGGTCGATGGGCCAGTGGGTCGGTGGGCCAGTGGGTCGGTGGGCCAGTGTACTGGTGGGTCGGTGGGTCGATGGGCCGGTGGGTCGGTGGGCCAGTGTACTGGTGGGTCAGTGGGTCGATGGGCCGGTGGGTCGGTGGGCTGGTGGGCTGGTGGGTCGGTGGGTCGGTGGGCCAGTGTACTGGTGGGTCGGTGGGTCGATGGGCCGATGGGCCAGTGGGTCGGTGGGCCAGTGGGTCGGTGGGCCAGTGTACTGGTGGGTCGGTGGGTCGATGGGCCGGTGGGTCGGTGGGCTGGTGGGCTGGTGGGTAATAACACAATGGGTCTGTGCTTAATAAGAAGTGGTTTGAAGAGCTCTCCCTCAGTGGGTTTTCCCCCCCTCACAAGCGTCTGGTGGTGGGTGGCTGAGTGGAGTCAGACTCTACCTGTGCAGAGCACATGCCCCTTTGCCCTTCCACTCCCCAAAGTGCCCTTTTGGGTGGTGGTCTAATTTCCCTCAAAATATTTTTCTTGTATACATTTTTTGTACTTGTTGTTCGGAACCCGCTTCCCGCAAGTCGTTGTCAACTTCCCCCCACCCCGTCGGTTGGTTACCCCTGTTGATCTGCCCTGTATGGAGCGTGCCTGGTTAGGCCTTTTACCCAGTCTGCCTTGTAAAGAGATGGGGGAGCCCGGTATTCAAACATGCATGGCTTGAGAGATACGGTCACCAGCCCAGTGTGTGAAGCTAGCTACCTACACACTAAAATATGATGGTTTTTCAAGGGTTCCAGTTGATCTAATCTGTTGTGTTATGCTGTTACGTTCTACACATGATTAAGGCCAATGATGGTGTCTTGTGAAACACTCACGTATGGCCTCGTGTCAATTGAGAACAGTTGAGTTAGCAGTTCTTAATTCTTTCGTCAGTGATCCCCAGCTGTTGTGAAGCTAGCACACCTGATTCCATTTCTTAATAAACCCAATAATGAAACATATGGAACATGGCTATTAAACCAGAGTATAAAACCCTGTATGGTTCTACAAAGAACCTTTGAGATTGAGAAATGTTCTTTATAGAACTGTTCTCCATAAATGTTCTATAAAGAACCATAGAAATGGTTCTATATAGCCCCAAAAAACAGTTGTAACCACAGCGGAACCCTTTTTTGGGTGCTATATCAAACCTTTTTTAAATGGTTATTTATAGAACCTTAGGAAAGGGTTCTTTATAGCACCAAACAGGTTCCATTTAGAACCTTATGAGCATGTTTTTTTTAAATTTTATTTTTAAGTTCCATACGGCACCAAAAAGGGTTCCACTCTGTTTACAAGCCAACTAACCCTTATATGGCACTAAATAGAACCGTTTGTTTTTAGTGTGTAGTTTAAATGTCAACAGTACTGCCATAGTAGCCTGAAAGGTCTGTGCTCGGCCCTGATCATGTGTGGCAGAGCAGAGCAGAGTCGG
>NW_028167123.1:42500-90000 GCF_964263955.1 Coregonus lavaretus | reverse complement strand
ACCTCAGCACCAAACCCAGATCTACCTCAGCACCAAACCCAGATCTACCTCAGCACCAAACCCAGATCTACCTCAGCACCAAACCCAGATATACCTCAGCACCAAACCCAGATCTACCTCAGCACCAAACCCAGATCTACCTCAGCACCAAACCCAGATCTACCTCAGCACCAAACCCAGATCTACCTCAGCACCAAACCCAGATCTACCTCAGCACCAAACCCAGATCTACCTCCGCACCAAATCCCTCCTCAACCCACCTCTGACCCACATTGAATCCTGCCTCTCTGCAATAAAAACACGGATGCAATAAAACTTCCTCAAGCTCAACAGTGATAAGATGGAACTAAAATCCAAAGCTGGCAACCATTGAGGACATCACTGCCTCTCCCTTCCTCCATGCAATGCAACTTTGGAGTCATCCTGGACTCCACCCTCTCCTTTGACCACCACATAAGACAGGCTGTCAAATCCTAATTCTTCCTCCTCCGCAACATTGTCAAAGTCAGGTCCTCCCTCTCCCGTTCTGCCGTTGAAACCCTCAGACATGCATTCATCTCCTCCCATCTTGACCACTGCAACTCCCTACTGTCCGGCATCAACTCAAGTCTGCAGTCAGACTCCTCATCCACACTAAGACAGCCCTGTCCTCCGTGAACTCCACTGGCTCCCTGTCTCCCAACGCATTGATTACAGTTTTTTCTGAATGCTTAAGCGCTAATCGTGATTCTTGTAGCACAATTTCTAAAACTATTAATACGTATAGCAAAACCACTCACTGAGTTTGCAAAACTAAAAGCACAAACACTGCTTTGCACTCAGTTTACAATTTTGTAACACACACTTTGCAAAACTGTAGGCACAATTCACTGCACAACACTCTTTTTGCAGAACTTTAAACACAACTCACTGCTTACACTCAATTACCAAATTTCCAACACACTCCTAGCAAAATTATACACATGTATGGCTATCATTAACACTATTTTGCCAACTGTCTGGCACACTTGCACATGTGAAAACTGTTGTAGACAATTAGTTCACTTTGCAATCAGCCTAAGCACTATACATAAGCCACAGGTAAGCTGTCTGTGTGGAGTACAATGGAAGGAGCAGTAAGAGGGAGAAGAGTGAGAATCAGAGGAGGCCGAGGAGGCCGAGGGAGAGGACGTGGAGTTGAAGAAGTTGGAGGAAGAGGACGTGGAATTGAAGAAGCGAGAGGGTTAGAGGAAGTTAGAGGAAGAGGACAAGGAGGAGCAAGAAGAGGACGAGGAGGGGAAAGAGGAAGGGTAAGAAGAGTAAGAAATAGAACAACTGATGACATCAGAGCTACAATAGTGGACCATGTCATCAACCATGGGTTGACCCTGAGGGAAGCTGGCCAACGGGTTCAGCCTAATTTGAGCCGCTACACTGTGGCAAGCATCGTTAGGACATTTCGAAATGAGAATCGGTAACTACTTTGTAGCACTGCCATACTCTAATGAGAAACACAACAGTACCATACATGCAAAAATACTGAAATTGTTACTTTACAGAATTGCTAGACGTCCAGATGTTGGGGACAGAGGAAGAATGTTCACTCCAGAGCAAGAGACCCATATAGTGAACATGGTGATTGGCAATAATGCAATAAGACTGCGCGAAATACAGCAGCGCATAATTGATAATGACACCATCTTTCAAAATATACACAGTGTAAGTATTTCTGCACTAAGTCGTGTACTTGCGCGCCACAGAATAAGAATGAAGCAAATTTACAGAGTTCCTTTCGAGAGAAACACAGAACGTGTAAAGCAACTGCGATATGACTATATGCAGGTAAGCTATAGTGTCATTGGTTCTGAATTTGGAAGTGCATACTGTAGTGCTGTGCATGGGCCTGATGTGTTGCATTTGTTTTGTCTTTTCCAGAGAGTGATGGAACTAGAAGCAGATGCCATGGGACATGAGCTACTTTTTGTAGATGAGGCCGGTTTTAACCTCAGTAAAACCAGGAGACGTGGCAGGAACATTATTGGACACCGTGCCATCATCAATGTCCCAGGACAACGTGGTGGTAACATAACCATGTGTGCAGCTATAAGCCAAAATGGTGTTGTTCACCATCATGCAACCTTAGGCCCATACAACACTGCACACATTATTGCATTCCTGGACACCTTACATGACATGCTCACTGTTCAGAGACCAGAGCATACCCGATATGTCATCATATGGGACAATATTAGTTTCCATAGGGCTGCTTTGGTCCGCAACTGGTTTACAGACCACCCATTCTTCATGGCACTCAACCTCCCTCCATACTCTCCATTCTTAAATCCCATCGAGGAGTTCTTCTCTGCCTGGCGCTGGAAAGTGTACGACCGTCATCCTCATCAACAGGTAGCCCTTTTACAGGCAATGGAGGAGGCATGTGGAGATATTGACCAGGCATCATGTCAGGCCTGGATACGGCATTCAAGGAGATATTTTCCCCGGTGCCTTGGACTGGAGGATATCGCATGCGATGTGGACAAAATTTTGTGGCCGGACCCAGAAAGACGACATGATGTAGGCTGATTGTTTTTCTTTTTTTGGTGAAATTACTATTTTGTGTTCTGACTTTGTCTTGGTTTTGATGAGTGTGAATAAACACCAATACTTGAAGTTTGGATCCTTGTATGTTTACATGACACTATGACAAAAGTATGACATCAAATTGACATCTGTACACAGAGAAAGCAAAAGCCAGATGTGTTTTGTATTCATACCATCAGTGTGTAGTTGGCACATTGTGTGCTTAGTAGATGATGGCTTGTGTTTACTGTTTGATACGAAAACACAATTTTTAAGAAGGTGTGAAGAGTTAATCTAGCTGTGTTCGCTTTTGCAAGAGAACTACAATGTTTTGATAATTGGGTGAAAGGTTTTCTTATTTGTGTGTAGAGTTTTGCAAAAATAGCCAATAGTTACAAAAAATGTGCTTAACCAATCAGAAAAAACTGTAAAAGATCCTCCTTCTGACCTACAAAGCCACCAATAAACTGTAAGTCGCTCTGGATAAGAGCGTCTGCTAAACGACTAAAAAAAAAAAATTTAAAAAAAATGTCATCACGGACCTGGTTCAGTAGCCGACATGTTGTTGAAATGTTGAAGCTTCTTACGGTAGCCTACTTCAAAACCAAATGGTACACAGTCACAAAAGTACATGGGGTGTTTGTTAAATTATATTTTTAAACAAAACATTTGTTCAACGAAATGCATTCAACATGAATGTGTCTTCCACGTTTAACCCTCTGAATTAGAGAAGTGGCTGCCTTAATTTACGTCACCGTCTCAGTTAACTGACCCTGGAACTGTCCCTGTATATAGCTACTGACCCTGGAACTGACCCTGTATATAGCTACTGACCCTGGAACTGTCCCTGTATATAGCTACTGACCCTGGAACTGTCCCTGTATATAGCTACTGACCCTGGAACTGTCCCTGTATATAGCTACTGACCATGGAACTGACCCTGTATATAGATACTGACCCTGGAACTGTCCCTGTATATAGCTACTGACCCTGGAACTGTCCCTGGAACTGTATATAGCTACTGACCCTGGAACTGTCCCTGTATATAGCTACTGACCCTGGAACTGTCCCTGGAACTGTATATAGCTACTGACCCTGGAACTGTCCCTGTATATAGCTACTGACCCTGGAACTGTCCCTGGAACTGTATATAGCTACTGACCCTGGAACTGTCCCTGTATATAGCTACTGACCCTGGAACTGACCCTGTATATAGCTACTGACCCTGGAACTGACCCTGTATATAGCTACTGACCCTGGAACTGTATATAGCTACTGACCCTGGAACTGACCCTGTATATAGCTACTGACCCTGGAACTGTCCCTGTATATAGCTACTGACCCTGGAACTGACCCTGTATATAGCTACTGACCCTGGAACTGACCCTGTATATAGCTACTGACCCTGGAACTGTATATAGCTACTGACCCTGGAACTGTATATAGCTACTGACCCTGGAACTGTCCCTGTATATAGCTACTGACCCTGGAACTGTCCCTGTATATAGCTACTGACCATGGAAATGACCCTGTATATAGCTACTGACCCTGGAACTGTCCCTGTATATAGCTACTGACCCTGGAACTGACCCTGTATATAGCTACTGACCCTGGAACTGTCCCTATATATAGCTACTGACCCTGGAACTGTCCCTGTATATAGCTACTGACCCTGGAACTGTCCCTATATATAGCTACTGACCCTGGAACTGTCCCTGTATATAGCTACTGACCCTGGAACTGTATATAGCTACTGACCCTGGAACTGACACTGTATATAGCTACTGACCCTGGAACTGACCCTGTATATAGCTACTGACCCTGGAACTGTCCCTGTATATAGCTACTGACCCTGGAACTGACCCTGTATATAGCTACTGACCCTGGAACTGACCCTGTATATAGCTACTGACCCTAGAACTGACCCTGTATATAGCTACTGACCCTGGAACTGACCCTGTATATAGCTACTGACCCTGGAACTGACCCTGTATATAGCTACTGACCCTGGAACTGACCCTGTATATAGCTACTGACCCATGTATATAGCTACTGACCTTGGAACTGACCCTGTATATAGCTACTGACCCTGGAACTGACCCTGTATATAGCTACTGACCCTGGAACTATATATAGCTACTGACCCTGGAACTGTCCCTGTATATAGCTACTGACCCTGGAACTGTCCCTGTATATAGCTACTGACCTTGGAACTGACCCTGTATATAGCTACTGACCCTGGAACTGACCCTGTATATAGCTACTGACCCTGGAACTGACCCTGTATATAGCTACTGACCCTGGAACTGACCCTGTATATAACTACTGACCCTGGAACTGTATATAGCTACTGACCCTGGAACTGACCCTGTATATAGCTACTGACCCTGGAACTGTCCCTGTATATAGCTACTGACCCTGGAACTGACCCTGTATATAGCTACTGACCCTGGAACTGACCCTGTATATAGCTACTGACCCTGGAACTGACCCTGTATATAGCTACTGACCCTGGAACTGACCCTGTATATAGCTACTGACCCTGGAACTGTATATAGCTGCTGACCCTGGAACTGTCCCTGTATATAGCTACTGACCCCGGAACTGTCCCTGTATATAGCTACTGACCCTGGAACTGTCCCTGTATATAGCTACTGACCCTGGAACTGACCCTGTATATAGCTACTGACCCTGGAACTGTATATAGCTACTGACCCTGGAACTGTCCCTGTATATAGCTACTGACCCTGGAACTGTCCCTGTATAGAGATACTGACCCTGGAACTGTCCCTGTATATAGCTACTGACCCTGGAACTGTCCCTGTATATAGCTACTGACCCTGGAACTGTCCCTGTATATAGCTACTGACCCTGGAACTGACCCTGTATATAGCTACTGACCCTGGAACTGACCCTGTATATAGCTACTGACCCTGGAACTGTATATAGCTACTGACCCTGGAACTGTCCCTGTATATAGCTACTGACCCTGGAACTGACCCTGTATATAGCTACTGACCCTGGAACTGACCCTGTATATAGCTACTGACCCTGGAACTGTATATAGCTACTGACCCTGTAACTGTATATAGCTACTGACCCTGGAACTGACCCTGTATATAGCTACTGACCCTGGAACTGTATATAGCTACTGACCCTGTAACTGTATATAGCTACTGACCCTGGAACTGTCCCTGTATATAGCTACTGACCCTGGAACTGTCCCTGTATATAGCTACTGACCCTGGAACTGTCCCTGTATATAGCTACTGACCCTGTAACTGTATATAGCTACTGACCCTGGAACTGACCCTGTATATAGCTACTGACCCTGGAACTGTCCCTGTATATAGCTACTGACCCTGGAACTGTCCCTGTATATAGCTACTGACCCTGGAACTGTCCCTGTATATAGCTACTGACCCTGGAACTGTCCCTGTATATAGCTAGGGTAGTGGGTTCTGACCCTGTGGTCCTCTGTAGCTCAATTGTTAGAGCATGGCGCTTGTAACGCTAGGGTAGTGGGTTCGATCCCCGGGACCACCCATACGTAAAAATGTATGCACACATGACTGTAAGTCGCTTTGGATAAAAGCGTCTGCTAAATGGCATATTATTATTATTATTATTATTATTATAGCTACTGACCCTGGAACTGTCCCTGTATATAGCTACTGACCCTGGAACTGTATATAGCTACTGACCCTGGAACTGACCCTGTATATAGCTACTGACCCTGGAACTGTATATAGCTACTGACCCTGGAACTGTCCCTGTATATAGCTACTGACCCTGGAACTGTCCCTGTATATAGCTACTGACCCTGGAACTGACCCTTTATATAGCTACTGACCCTGGAACTGACCCTGTATATAGCTACTGACCCTGGAACTGTCCCTGTATATAGCTACTGACCCTGGAACTGTCCCTGTATATAGCTACTGACCCTGGAACTGTCCCTGTATATAACTACTGACCCTAGAACTGACCCTGTATATAGCTACTGACCCTGGAACTGTCCCTGTATATAGCTACTGACCCTGGAACTGTCCCTGTATATAGCTACTGACCCTGGAACTGTCCCTGTATATAGCTACTGACCCTGGAACTGTCCCTGTATATAGCTACTGACCCTGGAACTGTCCCTGTATATAGCTACTGACCATGGAACTGACCCTGTATATAGCTACTGACCCTGGAACTGTCCCTGTATATAGCTACTGACCCTGGAACTGTATATAGCTACTGACCCTGGAACTGTCCCTGTATATAGCTACTGACCCTGGAACTGACCCTGTATATAGCTACTGACCCTGGAACTGACCCTGTATATAGCTACTCACCCTGGAACTGACCCTGTATATAGCTACTGACCCTGGAACTGTCCCTGTATATAGCTACTGACCCTGGAACTGTCCCTGTATATAGCTACTGACCCTGGAACTGTCCCTGTATATAGCTACTGACCCTGGAACTGTCCCTGTATATAGCTACTGACCCTGGAACTGACCCTGTATATAGCTACTGACCCTGGAACTGTCCCTGTATATAGCTACTGACCCTGGAACTGTCCCTGTATATAGCTACTGACCCTGGAACTGTCCCTGTATATAGCTACTGACCCTGGAACTGTCCCTGTATATAGCTACTGACCCTGGAACTGTCCCTGTATATAGCTACTGACCCTGGAACTGACCCTGTATATAGCTACTGACCCTGGAACTGTCCCTGTATATAGCTACTGACCCTGGAACTGACCCTGTATATAGCTACTGACCCTGGAACTGACCCTGTATATAGCTACTGACCCTGGAACTGTATATAGCTACTGACCCTGGAACTGACCCTGTATATAGCTACTGACCCTGGAACTGTATATAGCTACTGACCCTGGAACTGTCCCTGTATATAGCTACTGACCCTGGAACTGTCCCTGTATATAGCTACTGACCCTGGAACTGACCCTGTATATAGCTACTGACCCTGGAACTGACCCTGTATATAGCTACTGACCCTGGAACTGACCCTGTATATAGCTACTGACCCTGGAACTGTCCCTGTATATAGCTACTGACCCTGGAACTGTCCCTGTATATAGCTACTGACCCTGGAACTGTCCCTGTATATAGCTACTGACCCTGGAACTGTCCCTGTATATAGCTACTGACCCTGGAACTATCCCTGTATATAGCTACTGACCCTGGAACTGACCCTGTATATAGCTACTGACCCTGGAACTGACCCTGTATATAGCTACTGACCCTGGAACTGTCCCTGTATATAGCTACTGACCCTGGAACTGTCCCTGTATATAGCTACTGACCCTGGAACTGTCCCTGTATATAGCTACTGACCCTGGAACTGTCCCTGTATATAGCTACTGACCCTGGAACTGACCCTGTATATAGCTACTGACCCTGGAACTGTCCCTGTATATAGCTACTGACCCTGGAACTGTCCCTGTATATAGCTACTGACCCTGGAACTGTCCCTGTATATAGCTACTGACCCTGGAACTGTCCCTGTATATAGCTACTGACCCTGGAACTGTCCCTGTATATAGCTACTGACCCTGGAACTGACCCTGTATATAGCTACTGACCCTGGAACTGTCCCTGTATATAGCTACTGACCCTGGAACTGTCCCTGTATATAGCTACTGACCCTGGAACTGTCCCTGTATATAGCTACTGACCCTGGAACTGTCCCTGTATATAGCTACTGACCCTGGAACTGTCCCTGTAAATAGCTACTGACCCTGGAACTGTCCCTGTATATAGCTACTGACCCTGGAACTGTCCCTGTATATAGCTACTGACCCTGGAACTGACCCTGTATATAGCTACTGACCCTGGAACTGACCCTGTATATAGCTACTGACCCTGGAACTGTATATTGCTACTGACCCTGGAACTGACCCTGTATATAGCTACTGACCCAGGAACTGTATATAGCTACTGACCCTGGAACTGTCCCTGTATATAGCTACTGACCCAGGAACTGTATATAGCTACTGACCCTGGAACTGACCCTGTATATAGCTACTGACCCTGGAACTGACCCTGTATATAGCTACTGACCCTGGAACTGACCCTGTATATAGCTACTGACCCTGGAACTGTCCCTGTATATAGCTACTGACCCTGGAACTGTCCCTGTATATAGCTACTGACCCTGGAACTGTCCCTGTATATAGCTACTGACCCTGGAACTGTCCCTGTATATAGCTACTGACCCTGGAACTATCCCTGTATATAGCTACTGACCCTGGAACTGACCCTGTATATAGCTACTGACCCTGGAACTGTCCCTGTATATAGCTACTGACCCTGGAACTGTCCCTGTATATAGCTACTGACCCTGGAACTGACCCTGTATATAGCTACTGACCCTGGAACTGACCCTGTATATAGCTACTGACCCTGGAACTGACCCTGTATATAGCTACTGACCCTGGAACTGTATATAGCTACTGACCCTGGAACTGTCCCTGTATATAGCTACTGACCCTGGAACTGTCCCTGTATATAGCTACTGACCCTGGAACTGTCCCTGTATATAGCTACTGACCCTGGAACTGACCCTGTATATAGCTACTGACCCTGGAACTGTCCCTGTATATAGCTACTGACCCTGGAACTGTCCCTGTATATAGCTACTGACCCTGGAACTGACCCTGTATATAGCTACTGACCCTGGAACTGACCCTGTATATAGCTACTGACCCTGGAACTGACCCTGTATATAGCTACTGACCCTGGAACTGTCCCTGTATATAGCTACTGACCCTGGAACTGTCCCTGTATATAGCTACTGACCCTGGAACTGTCCCTGTATATAGCTACTGACCCTGGAACTGTCCCTGTATATAGCTACTGACCCTGGAACTGTCCCTGTATATAGCTACTGACCCTGGAACTGACCCTGTATATAGCTACTGACCCTGGAACTGACCCTGTATATAGCTACTGACCCTGGAACTGACCCTGTATATAGCTACTGACCCTGGAACTGTCCCTGTATATAGCTACTGACCCTGGAACTGTATATAGCTACTGACCCTGGAACTGTCCCTGTACATAGCTACTGACCCTGGAACTGACCCTGTATATAGCTACTGACCCTGGAACTGACCCTGTATATAGCTACTGACCCTGGAACTGTCCCTGTATATAGCTACTGACCCTGGAACTGTCCCTGTATATAGCTACTGACCCTGGAACTGACCCTGTATATAGCTACTGACCCTGGAACTGTCCCTGTATATAGCTACTGACCCTGGAACTGTCCCTGTATATAGCTACTGACCCTGGAACTGACCCTGTATATAGCTACTGACCCTGGAACTGTATATAGCTATTGACCCTGGAACTGTCCCTGTATATAGCTACTGACCCTGGAACTGTATATAGCTACTGACCCTGGAACTGTCCCTGTATATAGCTACTGACCCTGTATATAGCTACTGATCTTGGAACTGACCCTGTATATAGCTACTGACCCTGGAACTGACCCTGTATATAACTACTGACCCTGGAACTGACCCTGTATATAGCTACTGACCCTGGAACTGACCCTGTATATAGCTACTGACCCTGGAACTGTCCCTGTATATAGTTACTGACCCTGTATATAGCTACTGACCTTGGAACTGACCCTGTATATAGCTACTGACCCTGGAACTGACCCTGTATATAGCTACTGACCCTGGATCTGACCCTGGAACTGTCCCTGTATATAGCTACTGACCCTGGAACTGACCCTGTATATAGCTACTGACCCTGGAACTGACCCTGTATATAGCTACTGACCCTGGAACTGTATATAGCTACTGACCCTGGAACTGACCCTGTTTATAGCCACTGACCCTGGAACTGACCCTGCATATAGCTACTGACCCTGGAACTGACCCTGTATATAGCTACTGACCCTGGAACTGACCCTGTATATAGCTACTGACCCTGGAACTGTCCCTGTATATAGCTACTGACCCTGGAACTGTATATAGCTACTGACCCTGGAACTGTATATAGCTGCTGACCCTGGAACTGTCCCTGTATATAGCTACTGACCCTGGAACTGTCCCTGTATATAGCTACTGACCCTGGAACTGACCCTGTATATAGCTACTGACCCCGGAACTGTCCCTGTATATAGCTACTGACCCTGGAACTGACCCTGTATATAGCTACTGACCCTGGAACTGACCCTGTATATAGCTACTGACCCTGGAACTGTATATAGCTACTGACCCTGGAACTGACCCTGTATATAGCTACTGACCCTGTAACTGACCCTGTATATAGCTACTGACCCTGGAACTGTCCCTGTATATAGCTACTGACCCTGGAACTGTCCCTGTATATAGCTACTGACCCTGGAACTGACCCTGTATATAGCTACTGACCCTGGAACTGTATATAGCTATTGACCCTGGAACTGTCCCTGTATATAGCTACTGACCCTTGAACTGTATATAGCTACTGACCCTGGAACTGTCCCTGTATATAGCTACTGACCCTGTATATAGCTACTGATCTTGGAACTGACCCTGTATATAGCTACTGACCCTGGAACTGACCCTGTATATAACTACTGACCCTGGAACTGACCCTGTATATAGCTACTGACCCTGGAACTGACCCTGTATATAGCTACTGACCCTGGAACTGTCCCTGTATATAGTTACTGACCCTGTATATAGCTACTGACCTTGGAACTGACCCTGTATATAGCTACTGACCCTGGAACTGACCCTGTATATAGCTACTGACCCTGGATCTGACCCTGGAACTGTCCCTGTATATAGCTACTGACCCTGGAACTGACCCTGTATATAGCTACTGACCCTGGAACTGACCCTGTATATAGCTACTGACCCTGGAACTGTATATAGCTACTGACCCTGGAACTGACCCTGTTTATAGCCACTGACCCTGGAACTGACCCTGCATATAGCTACTGACCCTGGAACTGACCCTGTATATAGCTACTGACCCTGGAACTGACCCTGTATATAGCTACTGACCCTGGAACTGTCCCTGTATATAGCTACTGACCCTGGAACTGTATATAGCTACTGACCCTGGAACTGTATATAGCTGCTGACCCTGGAACTGTCCCTGTATATAGCTACTGACCCTGGAACTGTCCCTGTATATAGCTACTGACCCTGGAACTGACCCTGTATATAGCTACTGACCCCGGAACTGTCCCTGTATATAGCTACTGACCCTGGAACTGACCCTGTATATAGCTACTGACCCTGGAACTGACCCTGTATATAGCTACTGACCCTGGAACTGTATATAGCTACTGACCCTGGAACTGACCCTGTATATAGCTACTGACCCTGGAACTGACCCTGTATATAGCTACTGACCCTGGAACTGTCCCTGTATATAGCTACTGACCCTGGAACTGTATATAGCTACTGACCCTGGAACTGTCCCTGTACATAGCTACTGACCATGGAACTGACCCTGTATATAGCTACTGACCCTGGAACTGACCCTGTATATAGCTACTGACCCTGGAACTGTCCCTGTATATAGCTACTGACCCTGGAACTGTCCCTGTATATAGCTACTGACCCTGGAACTGACCCTGTATATAGCTACTGACCCTGGAACTGTCCCTGTATATAGCTACTGACCCTGGAACTGTCCCTGTATATAGCTACTGACCCTGGAACTGACCCTGTATATAGCTACTGACCCTGGAACTGTATATAGCTATTGACCCTGGAACTGTCCCTGTATATAGCTACTGACCCTGGAACTGTATATAGCTACTGACCCTGGAACTGTCCCTGTATATAGCTACTGACCCTGTATATAGCTACTGATCTTGGAACTGACCCTGTATATAGCTACTGACCCTGGAACTGACCCTGTATATAACTACTGACCCTGGAACTGACCCTGTATATAGCTACTGACCCTGGAACTGACCCTGTATATAGCTACTGACCCTGGAACTGTCCCTGTATATAGTTACTGACCCTGTATATAGCTACTGACCTTGGAACTGACCCTGTATATAGCTACTGACCCTGGAACTGACCCTGTATATAGCTACTGACCCTGGATCTGACCCTGGAACTGTCCCTGTATATAGCTACTGACCCTGGAACTGACCCTGTATATAGCTACTGACCCTGGAACTGACCCTGTATATAGCTAATGACCCTGGAACTGTATATAGCTACTGACCCTGGAACTGACCCTGTTTATAGCCACTGACCCTGGAACTGACCCTGCATATAGCTACTGACCCTGGAACTGACCCTGTATATAGCTACTGACCCTGGAACTGACCCTGTATATAGCTACTGACCCTGGAACTGTCCCTGTATATAGCTACTGACCCTGGAACTGTATATAGCTACTGACCCTGGAACTGTATATAGCTGCTGACCCTGGAACTGTCCCTGTATATAGCTACTGACCCTGGAACTGTCCCTGTATATAGCTACTGACCCTGGAACTGACCCTGTATATAGCTACTGACCCCGGAACTGTCCCTGTATATAGCTACTGACCCTGGAACTGACCCTGTATATAGCTACTGACCCTGGAACTGACCCTGTATATAGCTACTGACCCTGGAACTGTATATAGCTACTGACCCTGGAACTGACCCTGTATATAGCTACTGACCCTGTAACTGTATATAGCTACTGACCCTGGAACTGTATATAGCTACTGACCCTGGAACTGTATATAGCTACTGACCCTGGAACTGACCCTGTATATAGCTACTGACCCTGGAACTGTATATAGCTACTGACCCTGGAACTGACCCTGTATATAGCTACTGACCCTGGAACTGTATATAGCTACTGACCCTGGAACTGACCCTGTATATAGCTACTGACCCTGGAACTGTATATAGCTACTGACCCTGGAACTGACCCTGTATATAGCTACTGACACTGGAACTGACCCTGTATATAGCTACTGACCCTGGAACTGACCCTGTATATAGCTACTGACCCTGGAACTGACCCTGTATATAGCTACTGACCCTGGAACTGTATATAGCTACTGACCCTGGAACTGACCCTGTATATAGCTACTGACCCTGTAACTGTATATAGCTACTGACCCTGGAACTGTCCCTGTATATAGCTACTGACCCTGTAACTGTATATAGCTACTGACCCTGGAACTGACCCTGTATATAGCTACTGACCCTGGAACTGACCCTGTATATAGCTACTGACCCTGGAACTGTCCCTGTATATAGCTACTGACCCTGGAACTGTCCCTGTATATAGCTACTGACCCTTGAACTGTCCCTGTATATAGCTACTGACCCTGGAACTGTCCCTGTATATAGCTACTGACCCTGGAACTGTCCCTGTATATAGCTACTGACCCTGGAACTGACCCTGTATATAGCTACTGACCCTGTAACTGTATATAGCTACTGACCCTGGAACTGACCCTGTATATAGCTACTGACCCTGGAACTGTCCCTGTATATAGCTACTGACCCTGGAACTGTCCCTGTATATAGCTACTGACCCTGGAACTGTCCCTGTATATAGCTACTGACCCTGGAACTGTCCCTGTATATAGCTACTGACCCTGGAACTGACCCTGTTTATAGCTACTGACCCTGGAACTGACCCTGTATATAGCTACTGACCCTGGAACTGTATATAGCTACTGACCCTGGAACTGACCCTGTTTATAGCTACTGACCCTGGAACTGTATATAGCTACTGACCCTGGAACTGACCCTGTATATAGCTACTGACCCTGGAACTGTCCCTGTATATAGCTACTGACCCTGGAACTGTCCCTGTATATAGCTACTGACCCTGGAACTGACCCTGTTTATAGCTACTGACCCTGGAACTGTATATAGCTACTGACCCTGGAACTGACCCTGTTTATAGCTACTGACCCTGGAACTGACCCTGTATATAGCTACTGACCCTGGAACTGTCCCTGTATATAGCTACTGACCCTGGAACTGTATATAGCTACTGACCCTGGAACTGTATATAGCTGCTGACCCTGGAACTGTCCCTGTATATAGCTACTGACCCTGGAACTGTCCCTGTATATAGCTACTGACCCTGGAACTGACCCTGTATATAGCTACTGACCCCGGAACTGTCCCTGTATATAGCTACTGACCCTGGAACTGACCCTGTATATAGCTACTGACCCTGGAACTGTCCCTGTATATAGCTACTGACCCTGGAACTGACCCTGTATATAGCTACTGACCCTGGAACTGGATATAGATACTGACCCTGGAACTGACCCTGTATATAGCTACTGACCCTGGAACTGTTCCTGTATATAGCTACTGACCCTGGAACTGACCCTGTATATAGCTACTGACCCTGGAACTGACCCTGTATATAGCTACTGACCCTGGAACTGACCCTGTATATAGCTAATGACCCTGTAACTGTATATAGCTACTGACCCTGGAACTGTCCCTGTATATAGCTACTGACCCTGTAACTGTATATAGCTACTGACCCTGGAACTGACCCTGTATATAGCTACTGACCCTGGAACTGACCCTGTATATAGCTACTGACCCTGGAACTGTCCCTGTATATAGCTACTGACCCTGGAACTGTCCCTGTATATAGCTACTGACCCTGGAACTGTCCCTGTATATAGCTACTGACCCTGGAACTGTCCCTGTATATAGCTACTAACCCTGGAACTGACCCTGTATATAGCTACTGACCCTGTAACTGTATATAGCTACTGACCCTGGAACTGTATATAGCTACTGACCCTGGAACTGACCCTGTATATAGCTACTGACCCTGGAACTGTCCCAGTATATAGCTACTGACCCTGGAACTGTCCCTGTATATAGCTACTGACCCTGGAACTGTCCCTGTATATAGCTACTGACCCTGGAACTGACCCTGTATATAGCTACTGACCCTGGAACTGTATATAGCTACTGACCCTGGAACTGACCCTGTATATAGATACTGACCCTGGAACTGTATATAGCTACTGACCCTGGAACTGACCCTGTTTATAGCTACTGACCCTGGAACTGACCCTGTATATAGCTACTGACCCTGGAACTGTCCCTGTATATAGCTACTGACCCTGGAACTGTATATAGCTACTGACCCTGGAACTGTCCCTGTATATAGCTGCTGACCCTGAAACTGACCCTGTATATAGCTACTGACCCTGGAACTGACCCTGTATATAGCTACTGACCTTGGAACTGTCCCTGTATATAGCTACTGACCCTGGAACTGACCCTGTATATAGCTACTGACCCTGGAACTGTATATAGCTACTGACCCTGGAACTGACCCTGTATATAGCTACTGACCCTGGAACTGTATATAGCTACTGACCCTGGAACTGTCCCTGTATATAGCTACTGACCCTGGAACTGTCCCTGTATATAGCTACTGACCCTGGAACTGTCCCTGTATATAGCTACTGACCCTGGAACTGACCCTGTATATAGCTACTGACCCTGGAACTGTATATAGCTACTGACCCTGGAACTGTCCCTGTATATAGCTACTGACCCTGGAACTGTCCCTGTATATAGCTACTGACCTTGGAACTGTCCCTGTATATAGCTACTGACCCTGGAACTGTATATAGCTACTGACCCTGGAACTGACCCTGTATATAGCTACTGACCCTGGAACTGTATATAGCTACTGACCCTGGAACTGTCCCTGTATATAGCTACTGACCCTGGAACTGTCCCTGTATATAGCTACTGACCCTGGAACTGTCCCTGTATATAGCTACTGACCCTGGAACTGACCCTGTATATAGCTACTGACCCTGGAACTGACCCTGTATATAGCTACTGACCCTGGGACTGTCCCTGTATATAGCTACTGACCCTGGAACTGACCCTGTATATAGCTACTGACCCTGGAACTGACCCTGTATATAGCTACTGACCCTGGAACTGTCCCTGTATATAGCTACTGACCCTGGAACTGTATATAGCTACTGACCCTGGAACTGACCGTGTATATAGCTACTGACCCTGGAACTGAGCCTGTATATAGCTACTGACCCTGGAACTGTATATAGCTACTGACCCTGGAACTGTCCCTGTATATAGCTACTGACCCTGGAACTGTCCCTGTATGTAGCTACTGACCCTGGAACTGTATATAGCTACTGACCTTGGAACTGTCCCTGTATATCTACTGACCCTGGAACTGACCCTGTATATAGCTACTGACCCTGGATCTGACCCTGGAACTGTATATAGCTACTGACCCTGGAACTGTCCCTGTATATAGCTACTGACCCTGGAACTGTCCCTGTATATAGCTACTGACCCTGGAACTGACCCTGTATATAGCTACTGACCCTGGAACTGTCCCTGTATATAGCTACTGACCCTGGAACTGACCCTGTATATAGCTACTGACCCTGGAACTGTCCCTGTATATAGCTACTGACCCTGGAACTGTATATAGCTACTGACCCTGGAACTGACCCTATTTATAGCTACTGACCCTGGAACTGACCCTGTTTATAGCTACTGACCCTGGAACTGTATATAGCTACTGACCCTGGAACTGACCCTGTATATAGCTACTGACCCTGTAACTGTATATAGCTACAGACCCTGGAACTGTATATAGCTACTGACCCTGGAACTGACCCTGTATATAGCTACTGACCCTGGAACTGTCCCTGTATATAGCTACTGACCCTGGAACTGACCCTGTATATAGCTACTGACCCTGGAATTGACCCTGTATATAGATACTGACCCTGGAACTGACCCTGTATATAGCTACTGACCCTGGAACTGACCCTGTATATAGCTACTGACCCTGGAACTGTCCCTGTATATAGCTACTGACCCTGGAACTGACCCTGTATATAGCTACTGACCCTGGAACTGTCCCAGTATATAGCTACTGACCCTGGAACTGTCCCTGTATATAGCTACTGACCCTGGAACTGTCCCTGTATATAGCTACTGACCCTGGAACTGACCCTGTATATAGCTACTGACCCTGGAACTGACCCTGTATATAGCTGCTGACCCTGGAACTGTATATAGCTACTGACCCTGGAACTGACCCTGTATATAGCTACTGACCCTGGAACTGTCCCTGTATATAGCTACTGACCCTGGAACTGTCCCTGTATATAGCTACTGACCCTGGAACTGTCCCTGTATATAGCTACTGACCCTGGAACTGTCCCTGTATATAGCTACTGACCCTGGAACTGACCCTGTATATAGCTACTGACCCTGGAACTGACCCTGTTTATAGCTACTGACCCTGGAACTGTATATAGCTACTGACCCTGGAACTGACCCTGTTTATAGCTACTGACCCTGGAACTGACCCTGTATATAGCTACTGACCCTGGAACTGTCCCTGTATATAGCTACTGACCCTGGAACTGTATATAGCTACTGACCCTGGAACTGTATATAGCTGCTGACCCTGGAACTGTCCCTGTATATAGCTACTGACCCTGGAACTGTCCCTGTATATAGCTACTGACCCTGGAACTGACCCTGTATATAGCTACTGACCCTGGAACTGTCCCTGTATATAGCTACTGACCCTGGAACTGACCCTGTATATAGCTACTGACCCTGGAACTGGATATAGATACTGACCCTGGAACTGACCCTGTATATAGCTACTGACCCTGGAACTGTTCCTGTATATAGCTACTGACCCTGGAACTGACCCTGTATATAGCTACTGACCCTGGAACTGACCCTGTATATAGCTACTGACCCTGGAACTGACCCTGTATATAGCTACTGACCCTGTAACTGTATATAGCTACTGACCCTGGAACTGTCCCTGTATATAGCTACTGACCCTGTAACTGTATATAGCTACTGACCCTGGAACTGACCCTGTATATAGCTACTGACCCTGGAACTGTCCCTGTATATAGCTACTGACCCTGGAACTGTCCCTGTATATAGCTACTGACCCTGGAACTGTCCCTGTATATAGCTACTGACCCTGGAACTGTCCCTGTATATAGCTACTGACCCTGGAACTGTCCCTGTATATAGCTACTGACCCTGGAACTGTCCCTGTATATAGCTACTGACCCTGGAACTGTATATAGCTACTGACCCTGGAACTGACCCTATTTATAGCTACTGACCCTGGAACTGTATATAGCTACTGACCCTGGAACTGACCCTATTTATAGCTACTGACCCTGGAACTGTCCCAGTATATAGCTACTGACCCTGGAACTGTCCCTGTATATAGCTACTGACCCTGGAACTGTCCCTGTATATAGCTACTGACCCTGGAACTGACCCTGTATATAGCTACTGACCCTGGAACTGTATATAGCTACTGACCCTGGAACTGACCCTGTATATAGCTACTGACCCTGGAACTGTCCCTGTATATAGCTACTGACCCTGGAACTGTCCCAGTATATAGCTACTGACCCTGGAACTGTCCCTGTATATAGCTACTGACCCTGGAACTGTCCCTGTATATAGCTACTGACCCTGGAACTGACCCTGTATATAGCTACTGACCCTGGAACTGACCCTGTATATAGCTGCTGACCCTGGAACTGTATATAGCTACTGACCCTGGAACTGACCCTGTATATAGCTACTGACCCTGGAACTGTCCCTGTATATAGCTACTGACCCTGGAACTGTCCCTGTATATAGCTACTGACCCTGGAACTGTATATAGCTACTGACCCTGGAACTGACCGTGTATATAGCTACTGACCCTGGAACTGAGCCTGTATATAGCTACTGACCCTGGAACTGTATATAGCTACTGACCCTGGAACTGTCCCTGTATATAGCTACTGACCCTGGAACTGTCCCTGTATGTAGCTACTGACCCTGGAACTGTATATAGCTACTGACCTTGGAACTGTCCCTGTATATCTACTGACCCTGGAACTGACCCTGTATATAGCTACTGACCCTGGATCTGACCCTGGAACTGTATATAGCTACTGACCCTGGAACTGTCCCTGTATATAGCTACTGACCCTGGAACTGTCCCTGTATATAGCTACTGACCCTGGAACTGACCCTGTATATAGCTACTGACCCTGGAACTGTCCCTGTATATAGCTACTGACCCTGGAACTGACCCTGTATATAGCTACTGACCCTGGAACTGTCCCTGTATATAGCTACTGACCCTGGAACTGTATATAGCTACTGACCCTGGAACTGACCCTATTTATAGCTACTGACCCTGGAACTGACCCTGTTTATAGCTACTGACCCTGGAACTGTATATAGCTACTGACCCTGGAACTGACCCTGTATATAGCTACTGACCCTGTAACTGTATATAGCTACAGACCCTGGAACTGTATATAGCTACTGACCCTGGAACTGACCCTGTATATAGCTACTGACCCTGGAACTGTCCCTGTATATAGCTACTGACCCTGGAACTGACCCTGTATATAGCTACTGACCCTGGAATTGACCCTGTATATAGATACTGACCCTGGAACTGACCCTGTATATAGCTACTGACCCTGGAACTGACCCTGTATATAGCTACTGACCCTGGAACTGTCCCTGTATATAGCTACTGACCCTGGAACTGACCCTGTATATAGCTACTGACCCTGGAACTGTCCCAGTATATAGCTACTGACCCTGGAACTGTCCCTGTATATAGCTACTGACCCTGGAACTGACCCTGTATATAGCTACTGACCCTGGAACTGACCCTGTATATAGCTGCTGACCCTGGAACTGTATATAGCTACTGACCCTGGAACTGACCCTGTATATAGCTACTGACCCTGGAACTGTCCCTGTATATAGCTACTGACCCTGGAACTGTCCCTGTATATAGCTACTGACCCTGGAACTGTCCCTGTATATAGCTACTGACCCTGGAACTGTCCCTGTATATAGCTACTGACCCTGGAACTGACCCTGTATATAGCTACTGACCCTGGAACTGACCCTGTTTATAGCTACTGACCCTGGAACTGTATATAGCTACTGACCCTGGAACTGACCCTGTTTATAGCTACTGACCCTGGAACTGACCCTGTATATAGCTACTGACCCTGGAACTGTCCCTGTATATAGCTACTGACCCTGGAACTGTATATAGCTACTGACCCTGGAACTGTATATAGCTGCTGACCCTGGAACTGTCCCTGTATATAGCTACTGACCCTGGAACTGTCCCTGTATATAGCTACTGACCCTGGAACTGACCCTGTATATAGCTACTGACCCTGGAACTGTCCCTGTATATAGCTACTGACCCTGGAACTGACCCTGTATATAGCTACTGACCCTGGAACTGGATATAGATACTGACCCTGGAACTGACCCTGTATATAGCTACTGACCCTGGAACTGTTCCTGTATATAGCTACTGACCCTGGAACTGTCCCTGTATATAGCTACTGACCCTGGAACTGTCCCTGTATATAGCTACTGACCCTGGAACTGTATATAGCTACTGACCCTGGAACTGACCCTATTTATAGCTACTGACCCTGGAACTGTATATAGCTACTGACCCTGGAACTGACCCTATTTATAGCTACTGACCCTGGAACTGTCCCAGTATATAGCTACTGACCCTGGAACTGTCCCTGTATATAGCTACTGACCCTGGAACTGTCCCTGTATATAGCTACTGACCCTGGAACTGACCCTGTATATAGCTACTGACCCTGGAACTGTATATAGCTACTGACCCTGGAACTGACCCTGTATATAGCTACTGACCCTGGAACTGTCCCTGTATATAGCTACTGACCCTGGAACTGTCCCAGTATATAGCTACTGACCCTGGAACTGTCCCTGTATATAGCTACTGACCCTGGAACTGTCCCTGTATATAGCTACTGACCCTGGAACTGACCCTGTATATAGCTACTGACCCTGGAACTGACCCTGTATATAGCTGCTGACCCTGGAACTGTATATAGCTACTGACCCTGGAACTGACCCTGTATATAGCTACTGACCCTGGAACTGTCCCTGTATATAGCTACTGACCCTGGAACTGTCCCTGTATATAGCTACTGACCCTGGAACTGTATATAGCTACTGACCCTGGAACTGACCGTGTATATAGCTACTGACCCTGGAACTGAGCCTGTATATAGCTACTGACCCTGGAACTGTATATAGCTACTGACCCTGGAACTGTCCCTGTATATAGCTACTGACCCTGGAACTGTCCCTGTATGTAGCTACTGACCCTGGAACTGTATATAGCTACTGACCTTGGAACTGTCCCTGTATATCTACTGACCCTGGAACTGACCCTGTATATAGCTACTGACCCTGGATCTGACCCTGGAACTGTATATAGCTACTGACCCTGGAACTGTCCCTGTATATAGCTACTGACCCTGGAACTGTCCCTGTATATAGCTACTGACCCTGGAACTGACCCTGTATATAGCTACTGACCCTGGAACTGTCCCTGTATATAGCTACTGACCCTGGAACTGACCCTGTATATAGCTACTGACCCTGGAACTGTCCCTGTATATAGCTACTGACCCTGGAACTGTATATAGCTACTGACCCTGGAACTGACCCTATTTATAGCTACTGACCCTGGAACTGACCCTGTTTATAGCTACTGACCCTGGAACTGTATATAGCTACTGACCCTGGAACTGACCCTGTATATAGCTACTGACCCTGTAACTGTATATAGCTACAGACCCTGGAACTGTATATAGCTACTGACCCTGGAACTGACCCTGTATATAGCTACTGACCCTGGAACTGTCCCTGTATATAGCTACTGACCCTGGAACTGACCCTGTATATAGCTACTGACCCTGGAATTGACCCTGTATATAGATACTGACCCTGGAACTGACCCTGTATATAGCTACTGACCCTGGAACTGACCCTGTATATAGCTACTGACCCTGGAACTGTCCCTGTATATAGCTACTGACCCTGGAACTGACCCTGTATATAGCTACTGACCCTGGAACTGTCCCAGTATATAGCTACTGACCCTGGAACTGTCCCTGTATATAGCTACTGACCCTGGAACTGTCCCTGTATATAGCTACTGACCCTGGAACTGACCCTGTATATAGCTACTGACCCTGGAACTGACCCTGTATATAGCTGCTGACCCTGGAACTGTATATAGCTACTGACCCTGGAACTGACCCTGTATATAGCTACTGACCCTGGAACTGTCCCTGTATATAGCTACTGACCCTGGAACTGTCCCTGTATATAGCTACTGACCCTGGAACTGTCCCTGTATATAGCTACTGACCCTGGAACTGTCCCTGTATATAGCTACTGACCCTGGAACTGACCCTGTATATAGCTACTGACCCTGGAACTGACCCTGTTTATAGCTACTGACCCTGGAACTGTATATAGCTACTGACCCTGGAACTGACCCTGTTTATAGCTACTGACCCTGGAACTGACCCTGTATATAGCTACTGACCCTGGAACTGTCCCTGTATATAGCTACTGACCCTGGAACTGTATATAGCTACTGACCCTGGAACTGTATATAGCTGCTGACCCTGGAACTGTCCCTGTATATAGCTACTGACCCTGGAACTGTCCCTGTATATAGCTACTGACCCTGGAACTGACCCTGTATATAGCTACTGACCCTGGAACTGTCCCTGTATATAGCTACTGACCCTGGAACTGACCCTGTATATAGCTACTGACCCTGGAACTGGATATAGATACTGACCCTGGAACTGACCCTGTATATAGCTACTGACCCTGGAACTGTTCCTGTATATAGCTACTGACCCTGGAACTGACCCTGTATATAGCTACTGACCCTGGAACTGACCCTGTATATAGCTACTGACCCTGGAACTGACCCTGTATATAGCTACTGACCCTGTAACTGTATATAGCTACTGACCCTGGAACTGTCCCTGTATATAGCTACTGACCCTGTAACTGTATATAGCTACTGACCCTGGAACTGACCCTGTATATAGCTACTGACCCTGGAACTGTCCCTGTATATAGCTACTGACCCTGGAACTGTCCCTGTATATAGCTACTGACCCTGGAACTGTCCCTGTATATAGCTACTGACCCTGGAACTGTCCCTGTATATAGCTACTGACCCTGGAACTGTCCCTGTATATAGCTACTGACCCTGGAACTGTCCCTGTATATAGCTACTGACCCTGGAACTGTATATAGCTACTGACCCTGGAACTGACCCTATTTATAGCTACTGACCCTGGAACTGTATATAGCTACTGACCCTGGAACTGACCCTATTTATAGCTACTGACCCTGGAACTGTCCCAGTATATAGCTACTGACCCTGGAACTGTCCCTGTATATAGCTACTGACCCTGGAACTGTCCCTGTATATAGCTACTGACCCTGGAACTGACCCTGTATATAGCTACTGACCCTGGAACTGTATATAGCTACTGACCCTGGAACTGACCCTGTATATAGCTACTGACCCTGGAACTGTCCCTGTATATAGCTACTGACCCTGGAACTGTCCCTGTATATAGCTACTGACCCTGGAACTGTCCCTGTATATAGCTACTGACCCAGGAACTGTCCCTGTATATAGCTACTGACTCTGGAACTGTATATAGCTACTGACCCTGGAACTGACCCTGTTTATAGCTACTGACCCTGGAACTGACCCTGTATATAGCTACTGACCCTGGAACTGTCCCTGTATATAGCTACTGACCCTGGAACTGACCCTGTATATAGCTACTGACCCTGGAACTGTATATAGCTGCTGACCCTGGAACTGTCCCTGTATATAGCTACTGACCCTGGAACTGTCCCTGTATATAGCTACTGACCCTGGAACTGACCCTGTATATAGCTACTGACCCCGGAACTGTCCCTGTATATAGCTACTGACCCTGGAACTGACCCTGTATATAGCTACTGACCCTGGAACTGTCCCTGTATATAGCTACTGACCCTGGAACTGACCCTGTATATAGCTACTGACCCTGGAACTGTATATAGCTACTGACCCTGGAACTGACCCTGTATATAGCTACTGACCCTGGAACTGACCCTGTTTATAGCTACTGACCCTGCAACTGTATATAGCTACTGACCCTGGAACTGTCCCTGTATATAGCTGCTGACCCTGAAACTGACCCTGTATATAGCTACTGACCCTGGAACTGACCCTGTATATAGCTACTGACCTTGGAACTGTCCCTGTATATAGCTACTGACCCTGGAACTGTATATAGCTACTGACCCTGGAACTGACCCTGTATATAGCTACTGACCCTGGAACTGTATATAGCTACTGACCCTGGAACTGTCCCTGTATATAGCTACTGACCCTGGAACTGTCCCTGTATATAGCTACTGACCCTGGAACTGTCCCTGTATATAGCTACTGACCCTGGAACTCTATATAGCTAATGACCCTGGAACTGACCCTGTATATAGCTACTGACCCTGGAACTGTCCCTGTATATAGCTACTGACCCTGGAACTGTCCCTGTATATAGCTACTGACCCTGGAACTGACCCTGTATATAGCTACTGACCCTGGAACTGACCCTGTATATAGCTACTGACCCTGGAACTGACCCTGTATATAGCTACTGACCCTGGAACTGACCCTGTATATAGCTACTGACCCTGGAACTGTCCCTGTATATAGCTACTGACCCTGGAACTGACCCTGTATATAGCTACTGACCCTGGAACTGTACCTGTATATAGCTACTGACCCTGGAACTGTATATAGCTACTGACCCTGGAACTGACCGTGTATATAGCTACTGACCCTGGAACTGAGCCTGTATATAGCTACTGACCCTGGAACTGTATATAGCTACTGACCCTGGAACTGTCCCTGTATATAGCTACTGACCCTGGATCTGACCCTGGAACTGTATATAGCTACTGACCCTGGAACTGTCCCTGTATATAGCTACTGACCCTGGAACTGTCCCTGTATATAGCTACTGACCCTGGAACTGACCCTGTATATAGCTACTGACCCTGGAACTGTCCCTGTATATAGCTACTGACCCTGGAACTGACCCTGTATATAGCTACTGACCCTGGAACTGTCCCTGTATATAGCTACTGACCCTGGAACTGACCCTGTATATAGCTACTGACCCTGGAACTGACCCTATTTATAGCTACTGACCCTGGAACTGACCCTGTATATAGCTACTGACCCTGGAACTGTCCCTGTATATAGCTACTGACCCTGGAACTGTCCCTGTATATAGCTACTGACCCTGGAACTGTATATAGCTACTAACCCTGGAACTGACCCTGTATATAGCTACTGACCCTGTAACTGTATATAGCTACTGACCCTGGAACTGTATATAGCTACTGACCCTGGAACTGACCCTGTATATAGCTACTGACCCTGGAACTGTCCCTGTATATAGCTACTGACCCTGGAACTGACCCTGTATATAGCTACTGACCCTGGAACTGACCCTGTATATAGCTACTGACCCTGGAACTGTATATAGCTACTGACCCTGGAACTGACCCTGTATATAGCTACTGACCCTGGAACTGTCCCTGTATATATCTACTGACCCTGGAACTGTCCCTGTATATAGCTACTGACCCTGGAACTGTCCCTGTATATAGCTACTGACCCTGGAACTGACCCTGTATATAGCTACTGACCCTGGAACTGTATATAGCTACTGACCCTGGAACTGACCCTGTTTATAGCTACTGACCCTGGAACTGACCCTGTATATAGCTACTGACCCTGGAACTGTCCCTGTATATAGCTACTGACCCTGGAACTGACCCTGTATATAGCTACTGACCCTGGAACTGTATATAGCTGCTGACCCTGGAACTGTCCCTGTATATAGCTACTGACCCTGGAACTGTCCCTGTATATAGCTACTGACCCTGGAACTGACCCTGTATATAGCTACTGACCCCGGAACTGTCCCTGTATATAGTTACTGACCCTGTATATAGCTACTGACCCTGGAACTGACCCTGTATATAGCTACTGACCCTGGAACTGACCCTGTATATAGCTACTGACCCTGGAACTGACCCTGTTTATAGCTACTGACCCTGGAACTGACCCTGTTTATAGCTACTGACCCTGGAACTGACCCTGTATATAGCTACTGACCCTGGAACTGTCCCTGTATATAGCTACTGACCCTGGAACTGACCCTGTATATAGCTACTGACCCTGGAACTGACCCTGTTTATAGCTACTGACCCTGCAACTGTATATAGCTACTGACCCTGGAACTGTCCCTGTATATAGCTGCTGACCCTGAAACTGACCCTGTATATAGCTACTGACCCTGGAACTGACCCTGTATATAGCTACTGACCCTGGAACTGTAAATAGCTACTGACCCTGGAACTGTCCCTGTATATAGCTACTGACCCTGGAACTGTCCCTGTATATAGCTACTGACCCTGGAACTGTCCCTGTATATAGCTACTGACCCTGGAACTGTATATAGCTACTGACCCTGGAACTGTCCCTGTATATAGCTACTGACCCTGGAACTGACCCTGTATATAGCTACTGACCCTGGATCTGACCCTGTATATAGCTACTGACCCTGGAACTGACCCTGTATATAGCTACTGACCCTGGAATTGACCCTGTATATAGCTACTGACCCTGGAACTGTCCCTGTATATAGCTACTGACCCTGGAACTGACCCTGTATATAGCTACTGACCCTGGAACTGTCCCTGTATATAGCTACTGACCCTGGAACTGTATATAGCTACTGACCCTGGAACTGACCCTGTATATAGCTACTGACCCTGGAACTGACCCTGTATATAGCTACTGACCCTGGAACTGTCCCTGTATATAGCTACTGACCCTGGAACTGTCCCTGTATATAGCTACTGACCCTGGAACTGTCCCTGTATATAGCTACTGACCCTGGAACTGTCCCTGTATATAGCTACTGACCCTGGAACTGTATATAGCTACTGACCCTGGAACTGACCCTGTATATAGCTACTGACCCTGGAACTGACCCTGTATATAGCTACTGACCCTGGAACTGTATATAGCTACTGACCCTGGAACTGTCCCTGTATATAGCTACTGACCCTGGAACTGTCCCTGTATATAGCTACTGACCCTGTATATAGCTACTGACCCTGGAACTGACCCTGGAACTGTCCCTGTATATAGCTACTGACCCTGGAACTGACCCTGTATATAGCTACTGACCCTGGAACTGACCCTGTATATAGCTACTGACCCTGGAACTGACCCTGTATATAGCTACTGACCCTGTATATAGCTACTGACCCTGGAACTGACCCTGTATATAGCTACTGACCCTGTATATAGCTACTGACCCTGGAACTGACCCTGTATATAGCTACTGACCCTGTATATAGCTACTGACCCTGGAACTGACCCTGTATATAGCTACTGACCCTGTATATAGCTACTGACCCTGGAACTGACCCTGTATATAGCTACTGACCCTGTATATAGCTACTGACCCTGTATATAGCTACTGACCCTGGAACTGACCCTGTATATAGCTACTGACCCTGGAACTGTCCCTGTATATAGCTACTGACCCTGGAACTGACCCTGTATATAGCTACTGACCCTGTATATAGCTACTGACCCTGGAACTGACCCTGTATATAGCTACTGACCCTGTATATAGCTACTGACCCTGTATATAGCTACTGACCCTGGAACTGACCCTGTATATAGCTACTGACCCTGGAACTGTATATAGCTACTGACCCTGGAACTGACCCTGTATATAGCTACTGACCCTGGAACTGTCCCTGTATATAGCTACTGACCCTGGAACTGACCCTGTTTATAGCTACTGACCCTGGAACTGGATATAGCTCAGAGGGCAGACTTTGCCACCTTGCCAGCTCAAGGATTTGAACCAGTGACCTTTCGGTTACTGGCCCAACGCTCTTAACCACTAGGTTACCTGCCGCACCTGAGCACTGAGCGATTTTTAGCAGAGTGGGGGAAAGGACATTGAGTGCCGGCGCGGTGTGCAATCACCACTCTGTGAGCTATGAGTGGGAAGATCGCTCTGTGAGTGATGAGTGGGATTTCCAACCGCTGAACTCTGCCTGAGGCAGTCTGGGATCGTTATAGGTGCCAGGACCAATCACCACGATGACCACAACACACATCACATAGCTAGCAGGGCTATGGGGCCGTCCCAAATGGCACCCTATTCCCTATCTAGTGCACTACTTTAGACCAGAGAATGGCACCCTATTCCCTATGTAGTGCACTACTTTCTGACCAGGGGTTGGAAACGGTTCAGGGAACAGAACAGAAAACTGAAAAAATAATGATAATTTTCCAAGAACGGAAAGTGAAAACTGGGAACAAAAGTGATCTTTAGTGTTCCGCAACAGAAGCGGTATTATAGAATCTGGAGTTAACCCACTAAACTAAACTAAACTAAACTAACTAAACCCACTGAACTAAAGTTAACCCATTGAACTAAAGTTAACCCACTGAACTAAACTACACTAACTAAACCCCACTGAACTATAGTTAACCCACTGAACTAAACTAACTAAACCCCACTGAACTAAAGTTAACCCACTGAACTAAACTAACTAAACCCCACTGAACTAAAGTTAACCCATTGAACTAAAGTTAACCCACTGAACTAAACTACACTAACTAAACCCCACTGAACTATAGTTAACCCACTGAACTAAACTAACTAAACCCCACTGAACTAAAGTTAACCCACTGAACTAAACTAACTAAACCCCACTGAACTATAGTCTTGTGCGATTCAAGTTTTAAGTTTAAATGTCACATGCACAAGTACAGTGAAATGCCTTTCTTGCAAACTCAAAACCCAACAATGCAATAATCAATAACAAAGTATAACTAGAAAAAAACACAATAAGTAAATAAGGAAGCAACTATATACAGGAAATATTTAAAAAGTCAGTTCCATACCATATTAACAATGTCCAGGGATACTGGAGTGATGGAGGTAGATATGTATAGGGGTAAGGTGACTATATACAGGGTCAGTTCAATACCATATTAACAATGTGCAGGGATACTGGAGTGATGGAGGTAGATATGTATAGGGGTCAGGTGACTATATACAGGGTCAGTTCAATACCATATTAACAATGTGCAGGGATACTGGAGTGATGGAGGTAGATATGTATAGGGGTCAGGTGACTATATACAGGGTCAGTTCAATACCATATTAACAATGTCCAGGGATACTGGAGTGATGGAGGTAGATATGTATAGGGGTCAGGGGACTATATACAGGGTCAGTTCCAGTACCATAATAACAATGTGCAGGGATACTGGAGTGATGGAGGTAGATATGTATAGGGGTCAGGTGACTATATACAGGGTCAGTACCATATTAACACTGTGCAGGTATACTGGAGTGATGGAGGTAGATATGTATAGGGGTAAGGTGACTATATACAGGGTCAGTTCCAGTACCATATTAACAATGTGCAGGGATACTGGAGTGATGGAGGTAGATATGTATAGGGGTCAGGTGACTATATACAGGGTCAGTTCCAGTACCATATTAACAATGTGCAGGGATACTGGAGTGATGGAGGTAGATATGTATAGGGATAAAAATAAAAAATAAAAATAATTGGTCATTTAGCAGACGCTCTTATCCAGAGCGACTTACAGGAGCAATTAGGGTTAAGTGCCTTGCTCAAGGGCACATCGACAGATTTTTCACCTAGTCGGCTCGGGATTAGAACCAGCGACCTTTCGGTTACTGGCACAACGCTCTTAACCACTAAGCTACCTGCCGCCCTGATCAGGTGACTACATACCGGCGTGATATAGCCTCAGCATGATGGTGATTGTATGAGTGAGAGTCTGTTGAGTAGTTTAGGACACCTCCTCACCATAATATATACACTACCGTTCAAATGTTTGGACACGCCTACTCATTCAAGGGTTTTTCTTGATTTTTACTATTTTCTACATTGTCGAATAATAGTGAAGACATCAAAACTATGAAATAACACATATGGAATCATGTAGTAACCAAAAAAGTGTTAAACAAATCAAAATATATTTTATATTTGAGATTCTTCAAATAGCCACCCTTTGCCTTGATGACAGCTTTGCACACTCTTGGCATTCTCTCAACCAGCTTCACCTGGAATGCTTTTCCAACAGTCTTGAAGGAGTTCCCAAATATGCTTAGCACTTGTTGGCTGCTTTTCCTTCACTCTGCAGTCGACTCATCCCAAACCATCTCAATTTGGTTGAGGTCGGGGGATTGTGGAGGCCAGGTCTTCCGATGCAGCACAAAATCACTCTCCTTCTTGGTAAAATAGCCCTTACACAGCCTAGTCCTGTTGAAAAATAAATGATAGTCCCACTAAGCCCAAACCAGATGGGATGGCGTATCGCTGCAGAATGCTGTGGTAGCCATGCTGGTTAAGTGTGCCTTGAATTCTAAATAAATCACAGACAGTTCACCAGCAAAGCAT
The DNA here is from genome assembly GCF_964263955.1 of Coregonus lavaretus. Lineage (NCBI taxonomy): Eukaryota > Metazoa > Chordata > Actinopteri > Salmoniformes > Salmonidae > Coregonus > Coregonus lavaretus. Next base: position 58,968 of record NW_028167123.1, on the reverse strand, counting down.
CCCCACACCATAACTCAATCAACAAAGCTCATATGCATTGTTAATAACCAATCACAGAAATTAGTTTTGAGCCACACACACAAACGTAATAACATCATAACTTGTTAATGTTATAACATTACAACATTACAGCATTATAACTTGTTAACATTATGACATTATAACATGTTATGGGTTATGATCAGTTTATGGCTTCTTCCTATTTCTTTAGCTTTTAGACCACGGTAGACCCCTGTAGACCACATTAGACCCCGGTGGACCACGGTAGACCCCTGTAGACCACATTAGATCACGGTAGACACCGGTAGACCCCGGTAGACCACATTAGACCCCGGTAGACCCCGGTAGACCACATTAGACCCCGGTAGACCACGGTAGACCCCGGTAGACCCCGGTAGACCACATTAGACCCCGGTAGACCACGGTAGACACCGGTAGACCCCTGTAGACCCCGGTAGACCCCGGTAGACCACATTAGACCCCAGTAGACCCCGGTAGACCACGGTAGACCCCGGTAGACCACGGTAGACCACATTAGACCCCGGTAGACCACGGTAGAGCATGGTAGACCACGGTAGACCCCGGTAGACCACGGTAGACCACATTAGACCACGGTAGACCCCGGTAGACCACGGTAGCCCACATTAGACCATGGTAGACACCGGTAGACCACGGTAGACCCCGGTAGACCACGGTAGAGCACGGTAGACCACGGTAGACCCCGGTAGACCACGGTAGACCACATTAGACTACAGTAGACCACGGTAGACCCCGGTAGACCCCGGTAGACACCGGTAGACCCCTGTAGACCACATTAGACACCGGTAGACTCCTGTAGACCACATTAGACCACGGTAGACCACGGTAGCCCACATTAGACTACGGTAGACCACTGTAGACCACTGTAGCCCACATTAGACCACAGTAGACCCCGGTAGACCACGGTAGAGCACGGTAGACCACGGTAGACCACACTAGACTACGGTAGACCCCGGTAGACCACGGTAGACCACATTAGACTACGGTAGAACACGGTAGACCCTGGTAGACCATATTAGACCCCGGTAGACCACGGTAGACCCTGGTAGCCCACATTAGACCACGGTAGACCCCGGTAGACCCCGGTAGACCACGGTAGAGCACGGTAGACCACGGTAGACCACATTAGACTACGGTAGACCACGGTAGACCACAGTAGACCACGGTAGACCACATTAGACCACGGTAGAACACGGTAGACCCCGGTAGACCACAGTAGACCCTGGTAGACAACATTAGATGACGGTAGACCCCGGTAGACCACGGTAGACCACGGTAGACCACGGTAGACCCCGGTAGACCACGGTAGACCCCAGTAGACCACATTAGACCACGGTAGACCCCGGTAGACCCCGGTAGACCACGGTATACCACGGTAGACCCCGGTAGACCCTGGTAGACCACATTAGACCACGGTAGACCCTGGTAGACCACATTGGACCATGGTAGACCACGGTAGACCCCGGTATCCCACATTGGACCATGGTAGTCGAGCATACGTTTATAGAGTAAGCTAGCTAGTAATCAGTCTGCATAATGCGACACAATGCATCTGCCTGTCTGTTACAAAGGATCCCGTTTATGGAGCTATTCCCACGCTTCATCTACAGCTACAGTTCCATCAAATATATTTATAACTAACCCTTCTTCTACATGTGGTTCCATGGGTATTACAGTCTGCCATCAAACATCAACAATAAGACCTGTAGCCTACAGGATATTATAGCTAGCCTACCTCTAAAACAGATGTTAGCCACTGCTCCATGATTCACCACCAACCACTCGACTTGAATCTTCTATTCCAGTATTTTCTTTATTTTAATGGACATATGTTAAAGTTTAGGCGTTTAATTTTCTCGCTACATATCCTTAACACAGTAGTTTGACAATTATTTGCTAAATCAAATCAAATCAAAGTTTATTGGTCGCGCACACAGATTTGCAGATGTTGCAATGTTATCGCAGGTGCAGCGAAATGCTTGTGTAAAAAAACTATACACACATAATCCAGAAAACCAAAAAAAGTTATATAGGATGAACCATGACTAGAATACAGTATATACATATGAAGTGGGTAAAACAGTATGTAAACATGTGAAGCTGGATTCAGTGCTCTCATCCAAATATTGATCCAGGTTGGATGTGACAGCATAGATAAGGTGCGCACTGTCGATCACACCCCTTGACTTTGAGAAGCTCCGACGCGACATGAAACAAGCACACCCATCTCATTAGTGGTGTTGAGATAAGATACATTATGTCAGACTAATTTGCAATTCATTTTCATAGCCCCACATTAACCTCTATGGGATCGGTGTCCCGTATATGGGACAGTTGAGCTAATGTGCGCTAATGTGATTAGCATGACTGTTGTAAGTAACAGCAACCTTTCCAGGACATAGACATGTCTTATATGGACAGAAAGCTTACATTCTTGTTAATCTAACTGCACTGTCCAATTTACAGTAGCTATTACAGTGAAAAAAATACCATGCTATTGTTTGAGGAGAGTGCACCACAACAACAAAACGTATCGCGGCAACTGGTTTGAAGTTAATTAATGTACTTACATTCAGTAATCTTGCTCTGATTTGTCATCCTAAGGGTCCTAGAGATAAAATGTAGCAAAGTTTTGTTTGAAAAAATTCGTTTTTATATTCAAATGTATGAACTGGGTTCTACAGTTTGAACCCTTGCTGTCTCTGGCTCCACACCCACCCCGCCCGGCCATCTAGATGTGTGAAAGTTAGTGTATAAGCTAATGATCCATCATGTAGGACATTCCTGGGAGTGTGTAAATTTACATTTTGTATTACCATATCATTTTTGTATGTTCTCTATAGTTATGTACTTGAAAATGTATCAATTGAGCAATTCGGCACATTTGGGCAGACTTGATACAAAATAGTCCAGTATTGCAATGCTTCACTGGATCAATCTGAAACTTTGCACACACACTGCTGCCATCTAGTGGCCAAGATTGCTCCTAAATATTGTGGCCTTTCTCTTGCATTTCAAAGATGAGGAAAAACATGTTTTTGTTTGTATTATCTTTTACCAGATCTAATGTGTTATATTATCCTACATTAATTTTCTCATTTCCACAAACTTTTTCCTTTCAAATGGTATCAAGAATATGCATATCCTTGCTTCAGGTCCTGAGCTACAGGCAGTTAGATTTGGGTATGTCATTTTAGGCGAAAATTGAAAAAAAGGGTCTGATCCTTAAGAGGTTAAATGTATGTGATGGTGAGTTGAGAAGACAACTTCAATTGACTGCCATAGCCACAAATCAAAAAGTAAACATTGGCTCTTAATTACATACTTTTTTTCACATGGTTGGGCTCTAGATAATTTTCAGATATCAAAATGGGATACTGGGCCAAAACCATACATCTCCGCCCTTTATAGAATCCATGACCTGTACAAAACCATCCCATTTTGCCTGCAGCTGTGGTGCGCAAAACTGTCATCAAGGCAAAGGGTGGCTATTTGAAGAATCTGAAATATAAAATATATTTTGATTTGTTTAACAATTTTTGGGGTACTACATGATTCCATATGTGTTATTTCATAGTTTTGCTGTTGTCACTATTATTCTACAATATAGAAAATAGTTAAAATAAAGAAAAACCCTTGAATGAGTAGGTGTGTCCAAACTTTTGACTTGTACTGTGTGTTAGATTCTCACACATTCGGAAAGTATTCACACCCCTTGACTTTTACAGCTTTTTCTAAAATTGTTTTTTTTTATTCCCCTCATCAATCTACACACAATACCCCATAAATGGCCAAGCAAAAACAGGTTTTTAGATTTGTTTCCAAAAAATAAATTAATGAAATACCACATTTACATAAGTATTCAGACGCTTTACTCAGTACTTTGTTGAAGCACCTTTGGCAGCGATTACAGACTCGAATCTTGTCACCTGCCTCGAGTCTTGTCTCCAGAGATGTTCGATCGGGTTCAAGTCCGGGCTCTGGCTGGGCCACTCAAGGACATTCAGAGACTCATCCCGAAGCCACTCCTGCATTTTCTTGGCTGTGTGCTTAGGGTCATTGTCCTGTTGGAAGGTGAACCTTCGCACCAGTCTGAGGTACTGAGCGCTTTGGAGCAGGTTATCATCAAGGATCTCTCTGTACTTTGCTCTGTTCATCTTTCCCTCGATCCTGACTAGTCTCCCACTCCCTGCTGCTGAAAAACATCCCCACAGCATGGTGCTGCCACCACCATGCTTCACCGTAGGGATGGTGCCAGGTTTCCTCCAGACGTGACGCTTGACATTCAGTCCAAAGAGTTTAATCTTGGTTTCATCAGACCAGAGAATCTTGTTTCTCACGGTCTGAGAGTCTTTAGGTGCCTTTTGGCAAACTCCAAGCGGGCTGTCATGTGCCTTTTACTGAGGAGTGGCTTCCGTCTGGCCACCCTACCATAAAGGCCTGATTGGTGGAGTGCTGCAGAGATAGTTGTCCTTCTGGAAGGTTCTCCCATTGTTAGGCCTACTGCTGCTGGGTAGCTCTCTCTCTGCTCTCCCCCTCCCCTCTGTCTGTCATTGATTGCAGGAGTGAAGTCTGGTGTGCGGGAGTCAGGGTTCCAGCTGCAGCTCATTCACCATAATCACCTCAGCCTTTAAGACCCGGTCAAACTTGCCACTCATCGTCAGATCATAGTCAATACGACCATGTTAGTTTCGCTGTTGACTCAACCTGCTTGTTTTCGCCCTTTGTGTTTTTGGCCTGTTCTAGTTACTTTTCTCCTGTGCCACAGATTATTGGAACCTGACTCCTGTCTCCGCTTCACTCCTGCCACCACCATCCTGCTTTCCACTACCGGACCTCCCTTTTGGACTCACCACGGACACTAGGACATTATGGTACCACACCTGCTCTGAACCTGGATCTGTTACCCTCCCCATAAACCTGGACTTGCTCTTCCCCTATTATTGGAAACCTGGACAAATTGAACTTTGTAAATAAACCTGTTAAACCTTCTCTGGCTCGGTGTAGTTGTCTGCATTTGGGTTCAAATCCAGTTAAATCATGACACCCATCTCCACAGAGGAACTCTGGAGCTCAGTCAGAGTGACCATCAGGTTCTTGGTCACCTCCCTGACCAAGGCCCTTCTCCCCCAATTGCTCAGTTTGGCAGAGCGGCCAGTTCTAGGAAGAGTCTTGGTGGTTCCAAACGTCTTCCATTTAAGAATGATGGAGGCCACTGTGTTCTTGGGGACCTTCGAGGCTGCATACATTTTTTGGTACCCTTCCCAAGATCTGTGCCTCGACACAATCCTGTCTCGGAATTCTACAGACAATTACTTCGACCTCATAGCTTGGTTTCTGCTCTGACATGCACTGTCAACTGTGTGACGTTATATAGACAGGTGTGTGCCTTTCCAAATCATGTCCAATCAATTTAATTTACCATTGGTGGACTCCAATTAAGTTCAAAGATGATCAACGGAAACAGGATGCACCTGAGCTCAATTTCGAGTCTCATAGCAAAGGGTCTGAATACTTAGGTAAATAAGGTATTTTTGTTTTGTATTTTTAATAGATTTGCTAAAATTTCAAAAGACTTGTATTCGCTTTGTCATTATGGGGTATTGTGTGTAGATTGATGAGGAAATGTTTTAATTTAATCAATTTTAGAATAAGGCTGTAACATAACAAAATGTGGAAAAAGTTAAGGGGTCTGAATACTTTTCCGAATGCACTGTAATCCACTCACTTCTGATGCACCTTAATGGGTTGGTTCTGGTTGATTTAGAGCAGTGGTAAATTCACTTGAGGTGTCCTGTGTAAAAAAACAAACAACATAAGCAACAAGACAAATGCCAAATTAGTCTTAGTACAACATTATCGATAACTGTTTTGAAAAGTTGTGTGCAAATTATTAATTCTGACAACCAGTAAAAAAGGACTGAACTATCATTGGGTAACGCAAGGTAGATCCCCGAAGTTGAAAGTGTTGTGTGTGGGTTTGCCTTCTGTGTTGTGTGTGGGTTTGTAATATCTACAGATTCCGATGATGCAGTTGTTCCGTGGGTTCCAGGTTTGCTTTTTATTGGAGTTAGGTGAGGAGTTGATTGTGGCACACTGTAAAACTCAGCTGCTATGGACAATCCACTAATTTCTGTTGCTGGCACAAACATCAGCAGAACACAGACAAAAAGCACACTGTAAAACAACTGGATCCTCCATAGCCAGGGAACTCAGAGAGCTCTAATTCTGGATCCTCCATAGCCAGGGAACTCAGAGAGCTCTAATTCTGGATCCTCCATAGCCAGGGAACTCAGAGAGCTCTAATTCTGGATCCTCCATAGCCAGGGAACTCAGAGAGCTCTAATTCTGGATCCTCCATAGCCAGGGAACTCAGAGAGCTCTAATTCTGGATCCTCCATAGCCAGGGAACTCAGAGAGCTCTAATTATGGATCCTCCATAGCCAGGGAACTCAGAGAGCTCTAATTCTGGATCCTCCATAGCCAGGGAACTCAGAGAGCTCTAATTCTGGATCCTCCATAGCCAGGGAACTCAGAGAGCTCTAATTCTGGATCCTCCATAGCCAGGGAACTCAGAGAGCTCTAATTCTAATCCCTAATTCTATGCCCACACTATTAGTTTACCCAATAAAAGAGTGATGGCTTCACTATACAATATGGTGGCTATCCGTATTCCACTGTCAGCCTACCTCCGGCCCCTGTGGGTTAATTTAGGGGCGTTTTCACATATGAAATTCGGTTCCATGGAGCGTTAGTGAGAATTATAGAAAATATGTTTAGCTTCCACAAGACATAACCGTTTCAGGATGCGATTTGCGACACGCAGATTCTACATGACGTCAGCGAGCTAGCTAGCTTGTTTACAATGGACAGAAACTTCCACGCGACTCACCAGGGTATGATTGTGTTTCGCTCATGCTTTATAGAACTAACTATAGCGCAGTTCAGGGTACCAAACAAACGCAACAGGGTCCAGATTATACAAGGAAAAATGTCCTTAGCCATAACTTACCAATCTAACGCTTGCTAGTTACGTGTTTGATGTCTTACTACAGTTGGTACAGGTGTTTTCTTCAAATATGTTCTTGTACCAATTACATTTCCTTCTTCGTGGCGGTTTACAGAACTAATCATCAGAAAAATTCTCTCTGCATACCCGTAGATTCAACGCATGAAGTCTGTGGATGGGAGTGTTTATGTGTGTATGTAGAACAACTAGCCAAAGCCTCAGTAGATCTTCCAGAGAAAGTCTGTGAAAAATTATATGATTATGTTTTTTCATTGCGTTGTTGCATGTTGGGACATCTGCAAACGATTTTCAGCAATATTCAGCAAATCTAACAAGTAAACCTAATTCGGTCCACTGTCTCGTTGTAGTCTATTTTCTCTTACAATGTAACATTAGCTAGCTATACCTGTGACGCCCCCATAATTTACACACGTACAGTAGGATTTGGGAAGGAGGGAGTACACACATGCACGCAAAATACGCACACGCATAAAATTATTGTTTGAGTTCAACAAAATGGAATATAACGTTGCGGATAAATTTCAGAAAGACACAATGTCATGTGTACAGCATCTAAAGACCTGCATCATTACTGAGAGCTGCCGTTTCTAAAAGGACGTATTTGGGTATTTTTGGAGCCTTTGTTCAGGTTTTTTGGAGGGCCCCATACTGCAAAACAAGGATGAGGAAGCAATTCGCTGGTTGGGGTAAGTTTCTCAAAAACGTGAAATCACAATAAAAGTGTCTGGACCCTTCCATAAAAACACATTTACAGTTAAAGTCGGAAGTTTACATACACCTTAGCCAAATACATTTAGACTCAGTTTTTCACAATTCCCTGTCTTACGTCAGTTAGGATTACCAATTTATTTTAAGAATGTGAAATGTCTAGTACTTACGGGTATTCAGGAAAAGGAGGGAGAAATAACAGAGAATATTATAAAGGACTTCCTGCATACAGCGCTACAAATCCCACTCGAGGCTGTCGATAAAATCCAACTCGAACGTGTACACCGTTTCGGAAAAAGAGGACAGAAATATGAACGCCCAATCGTTGCCAAATTTGCTTTTTTTTAAGATAAAGCTATGGTGAAAAGCCTAGGAAAAAGACTTGCTGCCACGAAAATAGGCATGAATGATCAGTTCCCGAGGGAGATTGTAGAAAGGCGCAAAGTTCTGTATCCAATCTTCAAGGAAAACAGATTAAAAGGGAAATGTGTTGCACTCGTGGTGGATAAACTATATATTGACAACCAAATGTTCAGAGACACAAAGACTACTCCATGGCTATTCTAAAAGTTGTAATAGAGGAGTCGAATATTGGAGCACCCGATACTAGCAATGATAGGGATTGTAATATTAAATAACATTTATAGTAAGTATAGTATTTTATAAAAGGATAAAACGACATAACAAGCAGAATAATACATCTTTAAATACAAATAATTAGAACATGGCTTTTTTGGCGGGAGGTTGTTGTGGTTGGTCCTGTGTTCTCTCTGGCGTCTTTTCCCCCTTGCAGCAGATGGGGATGCGGGTGCGTTTGCACGCTCGGCCCATTTCTTCCGCAGTCAACCATGTGGTGTGCATTTTTGTGTTTGAAAAGGTGCAGCGTTAAGTGAGTGAGACGGGAAATGGTTGCATATCCCAGAGCCGACCGGGGGTCTATGAGCAGGGGTAGTGAGAGAGAGCTTATAATTAATATGAAATACTTATTTTTTTATTATTTGCAAATAAATTCATTAAAAATCCTACAATGTGATTTTCTGGATTTTCTTTTCTCATTTTGTCTGTCATAGTTGACGTGTACCTATGATGAAAATTACAGGCCTCTCTCATCTTTTTAAGTGGGAGAACTTGCACAATTGGTGGCTCACTAAATACTTTTTTCCCCCACTGTAACAGCCGTTGAGTATCTGATTTTATGGGGGATTGTGGAGGAGGGGGGTTGAGTGTGTTGGTGTATGTGAGTATGTGCGTGTGTGCTTGTCTGGCATCTGTTGTGGGGGGGGTGGGGATGTTGGGGGGGGGGGGGGGGGGGGAGGGGGGGGGGGGTATGGGATGGACCACGGGAATTATTTGCTAGGATAATAATTGCTTGTCAATGAATTAAATGTAATACAATGGCAATCCGGGTTATATGTTAGAATCCTACGCGTGAACTGCCGACATTATTACGCATATTAATTGATAATGATGGAAAATAGGATATGCATAATTTTTTTTAAATAGTTATATAGATATATATATAGAGGTGAAAGCATTGGAAATGCTTTTGGCGGTTAATCTGCTTCTGTTTTGTGGGTGGCACTGTGTGCTGTTTTCGATGGATGGGTCCTGGCCTCTCGTGGCCTTAGGGATCCGGAGGGACGTGGGTGGGAAGCTGATCACTGGGATGACGGCTCAACTTGGGATGGGGAGAGGCTTTAGCGGGGGAATTAGTCGAGAACAATTGAAGGGTTACTCCGTAGCAATGCAAATATCACGGTACAGCTGTATGGACATTCAATCATTACGGTATTGTTTATTGGTAAATTTACAAACATATATAATGATAAATAGACTTGAAACTTTTATCTCATTATGGTGTATGGTGACATAAGTATAGCCAGTTATAATTGTAATGGCTTAGCTGATAATAACAAAATAAGAACAATATTTACATGGCTCAAAGAGAAGGAATATAATATATATTGTATACAGGAAACTCATTCAACAATTCGAGATGAAGTAGCGTGGAAAAAAGAATGGGGGGGTGGGGGGGGGAATATACTTCTCCCATGGGCAAAGAAACTCAAAAGGGGTGATGATATTAATTAATAGTAATTTCGATCCGAATGTGCAAATTGTCCAAATAGATACGCAAGGTAGATGGATTATTTTAAATATGTTATTTGACCATAAACAGATATGGCTCATTAACCTTTAGGGACCAAATAATTATGATCCACAATTCTTTGACAATATATATAATAAATGATCAACCCTGCAAGCAATTCAAGACAATATTATTATGGTGGGGGATTATAATACTGTTTTAAATAGCTCAATGGACCGTAAAGGAAATCACACGACAAACAATCACCCACATGCTCTTAAGGAAATTGTGAATGTCATGGATACATTAGAACTAGTAAATATATGGAGGCTTAAATATACTGACCCAGTGAGATATACATGGCGGAGACTGAATCAAGCTAGTCGTCTTGACTTCTTTCTTATCTCATTCTTGTTGGCACCAAAAGTAAAAAAAAAGTGTTGATAGGGGACAGAATGCGGTCGGACCATCATATAATAGGCATATACATTACTCTTACTGAATTTCCACGTGGGCGAGGATATTGGAAATGTAATCAAAGCCTATTGGATGATAATTTATTTCTAATTAGAACAAAGGAATTTATAACTGACTTTTTCCAACATAACATAGGTACAGCAAATCCTCTTATTATATGGGACACCTTTAAATGTGCCTTTAGAGGCCATGCAATTCAGTACTCATCTCGAAAACAAAAGCAATTTAGGTCAAAAGAGTTTATACTAAGAAACGAAATAGAAAGTCTAACAGAACAGATAGATGGCAATAAAAACTTTAACATAGAGGCTCAGAATAAATTAGAGGAAAAACAAAAAGAAATGGAGAAACTTATTCAAGAAAGATCAAGTGTAATATATTATTAAAATAAAGCAAACTGGATGGAAAATGGGGAAAAATGCACAAAATTATTTTTTAATCTTCAACATAGGAATGCTACCAAAAACAACTTAATGAAACTGGTTACAATTGACGGAGTCACCCATAATTCACCAAATGATATTTTGAAGGAAGAAACAAAGTACTTTAAGCATATGTTTTCTTTTCAGTCGCCTCCATCTCCTCTAACTGAAGCTAATTGTAGAGATGTTTTATCTATTGATAATGTCAAATTAACAGCCACACAGAAAGTCTCATGTGAAGGTGAAATTACAGAGGAGGAACTTCTGGATGCAATTAAAGACTTTAAGTCTGGGAAAATTCCAGGGTTGGATGGCATACCAGTCGAGGTATACCAAACCTTTTTTGATATACTAAGAGGACCGTTATTAGCATGTTTTAACCACTCCTATGTAAATGGTAGATTATCTGACACTCAAGAAGAAGGTCTGATCTCATTATTACTGAAACAGGATACAAGTGGAAAATATAAAGATCCAGTCCATTTACAAAATTGGAGGCCCCTTACACTTCAGTGTTGTGATGCAAAAATTCTAGCAAAATGTATAGCGCATAGAATTAAAAAGGTATTGTCGGATATTATTCATTCTAATCAGACAGGTTTTTTACATGGAAGATACATTGGAGATAATATAAGGCAAGTATTGGAAACAATAGAACACTATGGAAAATATGGGAAACCAGGCCTGCTATCCATAACAAACTTCGAAAAGGCATTTGATAAAGTTCGACTGGGGTTTATATATAAATGCCTGGAGCATTTCAATTTTGGAGAATCTCTTATAAAATGGGTCAAAATCATGTATAGTAACCCTAGGTGTAAAATAGTAAATAATGGCTATTTCTCAGAAAGTTTTAAACTGTCAAGAGGAGTGAAACAAGGTTGTTCATTATCGGCATATCTATAAATTGTGGCCATCGAGATGTTAGCTATTAAAATCAGATCCAATAATAATATCAGAGGATTAGAAATCCAGGGCTTAAAAACAAAGGTGTCATTTTACGCTGATGATTCATGTTTTCTTTTAAATGCACAACTAGAATTCCTCCACAGCCTCATAGAGGATCTAGATACATGTTCAAACCTCTCTGGATTACAACCAAATTATGACAAATGTACTATATTACGTATTGGATCACTAAAAAATACAATTTTTACATTACCATGTCGTTTACCAATAAAATGGTCTGATGGTGATGTGGATATACTCGGAATAGATATCCCAAAGGAAATAAATGATCTCACTTCAATCAATTTTAATAGAAAGTTAGCAAAAATTGATAAGATCTTACTACCATGGAAAGGAAAATACCTGTCAATTTGTGGAAAAATCACCCTGATTAACTCTTTAGTATTATCCCAGTTTACCTATTTGCTTATGGTCTTGCCTATGCCTAGCGAACAGTTTTTTTAATTATATGAGAAAAAAAGATTCAATTTTATTTGGAACGGCAAGCCAGACAAAATTAAAAGGGCATATTTTTATAATGAATTTGAATTCGGAGGACAGAAATTATTAAATATTAAAGCATTAGACCTATCACTAAAAGCTTCAGTCATACAAAAGTTATACTTAAATCCGAACTGGTTCTCAAGCAAATTAGTAAGATTGTCTCACCCAATGTTCAAGAAAGGCCTTTTTCCCTTTATTCAGATTACAACAACTCATTTGCAGTTATTTGAAAAGGAAATCATCTCCCAAATATCACTATTTCTAAAACAAGCCATAGAAAGTTGGTTGCAATTTCAATTTAATCCTCCAGAAACGACAGAACAAGTAATGCAACAAATATTGTGGTTAAATTCAAATATACTAATTGAGAAAAAACCTTTATTTTTTGACAGAATGTTTAAAAAAAGTATAATCTTCGTAAATAATATCATCGGTAGGACTGGTGGAGATATGTCGCACATGCAGCTAACAAAAACATATGGAAATGTCTGCTCTACCCAAAATTACAACCAAATAATTGCAGCCTTACCGCAAAAGTGGAAGAGGAAAGTGGAAGGGGGAGAAAGTAAGGAACTTGTCTGTCGGCCTTGCATTAAAGAACATAATTGGTTAAGGAAAACTGTGATAAATAAAAAAGTATATCAGTTTCACTAAAGGACCAAAGGATTGACAGCCGTCCCATATAAATTGCAAAATAGTTGGGAAGAGATTATTATTATTAAATTATTATATTAAATTCTTGCTACCAATAGAATGTTATTTATATGGGGGATACAATCTTCCCAGCTCTGCAGATTTTGCTGTGAAGAGACAGAATCATTAGATCATTTGTTTTGGTTCTGTCCATTTGTAGCTTGTTGTTGGACACAGGTGCAGGAATGGCTAAAGGATTGCAATATTTACCTGGAGCTGACCTTGCAGATAGCATTACTGGGTGATCTGAAAAGTCATAGTCAATCGATCAATAATATTATAATACTTTTAGCAAAAATGTTTAAGCAATCTGTAGAAGCAATGAGAATAGAAAGGTTCAGAATTTTTGTAAAACATCCGAGTACAGTTGAAATATATATGGCAAATAGAAATCCTATATGGATGGTGTTAAGAGATAGATGGGAGGTGTTGAATGGAGTTGAAGGATGGGACTAATAACAAACAACAACAAATAATAACAAGATAACTAATAATGTAAGCATACTGTGTCCATAATAAGTATATAGATTGTATGTTGGGAGCTTTTGGAAAATAGCACAGTTAGAAATATATGGCATATAGAAGCAAACCGGATGGACATCATGAAAATGATCGGAGAGGTTGAGAGTAGAAGAAGTTCAGGAGCAAATAAAAAAATAAATATATATATATATATATATATATATATATATATATATATATATATATATATATATATATATAATAGAATTATTGTAAAATTAACTGTGTCCATAAGGTGTAGATAGTAAGTATAGCCTGGAGGTAGAGGCCTGGGCATTGTTGTTCACTAATTTACCCCAAGTAGGGAAAGGATGGTGGGGTTGAAAAGTAATAAAGGGGAGTATATATATAAAAAACATGGGGGATTTGAAGTGATGCAGACAATTACATTGATAGAAGATACAATCTATGTGCAATATTAAGCTGATCCATCCCCCCCCAAAAAAAAGAAAAAAAAAAAAAGAATGTGAAATGTCAGAATAATAGTAGAGAGAATTGTTTATTTCAGCTTTGATGTCTTTCATCACATTCCCAGTGGGTCAGAAGTTTACATACACTCAATTAGTATTTGATAGCATTGCCTTTAAATTGTTTAACTTTTGTCAAACGTTTCGGGTAGCCTTCCACAAGCTTCCCACAATAATTCCTGACAGGGCTGGTGTAACTGAGTCAGGTTTGTAGGCCTCCTTGCTCGCACACAGTTTTTCAGTTCTGTCCACAAATGTTCTATAGGTTTGAAGTCAGGGCTTTGTGATGGCCACTCCAATACCTTGACTTTGTTGTCCTTAAGCCATTATGCCACAACTTTGGAAGTATGCTTGGGGTAATTGTCCATTTGGAAGACCCATTTGCGACCAAGCTATAACTTCCTGACTGATGTCTTGAGATGTTGCTTCAATATATCCACCTAATTTTCCTTCCTCATGATGCCATCTATTTTGTGAAGTGCACCAGTCCCTCCTGCAGCAAAGCACCCCCACAGCATGATGCTGCCACACCCTTGCTTCATGGTTGGGATGGTGTTCTTTGGCTTGCAAGCATCCCCCTTTTTCCTCCATACATAACAATGGTCATTATGGCCAAACAGTTCTATTTTTGTTTCATCAGATCAGAGAACATTTCTCCAAAAAGTACGATCTTTGTCCCCATGTGCAGTTGCAAACCGTAGTCTGGCTGTTTTATGGCGGCTTTGGAGCAGTGGCTTCTTCCTTGCTGAGTGGCCTTTCAGGTTATGTCGATATAGGACTCGTTTTACTGTGGATATAGATACTTTTGGACCTGTTTCCTCCATTATCTTCACAAGGTCCTTTGCTGTTGTTCTGGGATTGAATTGCACTTTTCGCACCAAAGTACGTTCATCTCTAGGAGACAGAACGCGTCTCCTTCCTGAGTGGTATGACTGCTGCGTGGTCCCATGGTGTTTACACTTGCGTACTATTGTTTGTACAGATGAACGTGGTACCTTCAGGCATTTGGAAATTGCTCCCAAGGATGAACCAGACTTTTGGAGGTCTACAGTTTTTTTTCTGAGGTCTTGGCTGATTTCGTTTGATTTTCCCATGATGTCACGCAAAGAGGCACTGAGTTTGAAGTTAGGCCTTGAAATACATCCACAGGTACACCTCCAATTGACTCAAATGATGTCAATTAGCCTATCAGAAGCTTCTAAAGCAATTACATAATTTTCTGGAATTTTAAACAATTAAACAATTGTTGGAAAAAGTACTTGTGTCATGCACAAAGTAGATGTCCTAACCGACTTGCCAAAACTATAGTTTGTTAACAAGAAATTTGTGGAGTGGTTGAAAAACAAGTTTTAATGACTCCAACCTAAGTGTATGTAAACTTCAGACTTCAACTGTACATAAAAAATTGAGATTTTTCTAACCCCCTTTTTCATGATATCCAATTGCGATCTTGTCACATCGCTGCAACTCCCCAACGGGCTTGGGAGAGGCGAAGGTCAAGTCATGCCTCCTCCGAAACATGACCCGCCAAACCACGCTTCTTAACACCCGCCCGCTTAACCTGGAAGCCAGCCGCACCAATGTGTCAGAGGAAACACAGATCAACTGACAACCAAAGTCAGCCTGCAGGCGCCCGGCACGCTACAAGCGCGCGATGAGACAAGTAAAGCCCCCCCGGCCAAACTCTCCCCTAACCCGGACGACGCTGAGCCAATTGTGTGCAGCCCTATGGGACTCACGGTCACGGCCGGTTGTGACACAGCCTGGGATCGAACCCGGGTCTGTAGTGATGCCTCAAGCACTGTGATGCAGTGCCTTAGACCACTTGGCCCAGCCTTAGAGTTCTTAGGAACAGGAATGATGGTGGTGAGCTTGAGACGTGTGGGGATTACAGACTGGGACAAGGAGAGGTTGAAAATGACCGTGTAAACGCCTGCCAGCTGTTCTGCACATGCTCTGAGAACGCGCCCTGGAATGCCGTCCAGCCCCACGGCCTTACGAGTGCTAACCTGATTAAAAACCTTACTCACGTCGGCCTAGGAGAGCGAGATCACCCAGTCCCCTGGGTCAGCGTGGGCCCTGGTGCATGGCTCTGTGTTGTTTTTGTCAAAGCGTGCATAAAATACATTGAGTTCATCTGTTAGAGAGGCATTGTTGGGCAGATCACAGCTGGGTCTTCCTTTGTAATCCGTAATGTGGGAGTCTGTGTAATACTGTCTGGTAGAGTGGTATCATTGGGCAGATCACGGCTGGGTCTTCCTTTGTAATCCGTAATGGACTGTAGCCCCTGCCACAAGCGGTGGGCATCGGCGAGTATGATTCCACCTTATTCCTAGATTGCCCCTTTGCTTGTTTGATGTCTCTGCTGAGGTCGTAGCGGGGTTTCTTTTAACTGTTCCTGTCCTCAGTTGTAGCCTCGTTGTTGGCTGACATAGCCTCGTTGTTGGCAGCGATAGCCTCGTTGTTGGCAGCGATAGCCTTGTTGTTGGCAGCGATAGCCTCGTTGTTGGCAGCCATAGCCTCGTTGTTGGCAGCGATAGCCTCATTGTTGGCAGCGATAGCCTCATTG
>NW_028167123.1:0-37500 GCF_964263955.1 Coregonus lavaretus | reverse complement strand
TGGGACTGAAGTTTGTGTCCCCACAAGGTTAGCTGTACAACCCTGTGTGTGACTGACTTTACAGGGTTAAGTGAGTGTGTGTGATCGCTGCTGTATGAGGATGACATTACCTATGTCATACTTTACTTAGGAGACATTGCATCCCAAATGGCACCCTATTTCTTATGTGGTGAACTACTTTTGACCGGGACCTATAGGAAACAGGGTATCATTTGGGACGGAGGAGGAGGAGGAGGAGAGGAGGAGGAGGAAGAGGAGGAGGAGGGGGGAGAGGAGGAGGAGGAGGAGGAGGAGGAGGAGGAGGAAGAGGAGGAGGCGAAGGAGGGGAGGCGGGAGGAAAAGAAAGGGTCAGATAAAAATCTCCTTGTGTCAGTCTTCCTGTCGGAAGCAGCGATTAGAGCCCAGAGGCAGCGATCTCAGAGACAACTCTAGATAAATAAATGAGGCGAGTGCCTTCAAACTTTAAGTCCTGTTTCAATTAAGACCTGAGCTCCAGGCTGCAGAAGTTCTGTAGTGACATTGACTGACTGACTGCTAGAAGCCAGAGGATTGATGATAGAGAATAGAAACTGTGCCACTAGAGATCCTGGTTCGAATCCAGGCTCTGTCGCAGCCGGCCGCGACCGGGAGACTCATGGGCGGCGCACAATTGGCCCAGCGTCGTCCAGGGTAGGGGAGGGAATGGCCGGCAGGGATGTAGCTCAGTTGATAGAGCATGGCGTTTGCAACGCCAGGGTTGTGGGTTCGATTCCCACGGGGGGCCAGTATTAAAAAATATATATGTATTCACTAACTGTAAGTCGCTCTGGATAAGAGCGTCTGCTAAATGACTAAAATGTAAAATGTAAATGTAAATGAAATACCACAGTGTGCCATCACAGCAGCAAGATGTGTGACCAGTTGCCACAAGAAAAGGGCAACCAGTGAAGAACAAACACCATTGTAAATACAACCCATATTTATTTTTATTTATTTTCCCTTTTGTACTTTAACTATTTGCACATCATTACAACACTGTATATAGACATAATATGACATTTAACATGTCTTTATTCCTTTGGAACTTTTATGAGTGTAATGTTTACTGTTAATTTTTAACCGTTCTTGTGCTGACGTTGCTTCCAGAGGCAGTTTGGAACGCGGTAGTGAGTGTTGCAACCGAGGACAGATGATTTTTATGCGCTACTCACTTCAGCACTTGGTGGTCCCGTTCTGTGAGCTTGTGTGGCCTACCACTTCACGGCTGAGCCGTTGTTGCTCCTAGACGTTTCCACTTCACAATAACAGCACTTACAGTTGACCGGGGCATCTCTAGCAGGGCAGGTAATTTGACGAACTGACTTGTTGGAAAGGTGGCATCCTATGACGGTGCCACGTTGAAAGTCACTGAGCTCTTCAGTAAGGCCATTCTACTGCTAATGTTGGTCTATGGAGATTGCATGGCTGTGTGCTCGATTTTATACACCTGTCAGCAACGGGTTTGGCTAAAATAGCCGAATCCACTAATTTGAAGGGGTGTCCACATACTGCTGGATATATAGGGTATTAGAACCTAATGATGGTATTAGAACTTCCTGCATTGACACTTTATTGAGTCCTGGGTCCCAAATGGCACCCTATTTCCTGCTTTGGACCAGGGCCCATAGGGCTCTATTTAGGGAATAGGGTGCATTGGCCCTGGTGAAAAGAGGAGAGGAGAGGAGAGGAGAGGAGAGGAGAGGAGAGGAGAGGAGAGGAGAGGAGAGGAGAGGAGAGGAGAGGAGAGGAGAGGAGAGGAGAGGAGAGGAGAGGACAGGAGAGGAGAGGAGAGGAGAGGGGAGGGGAGGGGAGGAGGAGGATATGAAAGGAGGAGAGGAATAGTGCTGCCTCGAGGTTTAGGGTTTATAGAGTCTGAACCTGAGAGAGACAGAGAGAGCATATCAGTTTGCAAACAATGATAATTGACTTAATAAAGCCGCATACAGATGCAGAGCCTTGGTCTGACGCCATTAAAAGGTAATTTACCACCTTCACGAGTGCAGTCTCAGTGCTATGATGGGGTCTAAAACCAGACTGGAGGCAGTCTCAGTGCTATGATGGGGTCTAAAACCAGACTGAAATGTTTCGTATACATTATTTGTCTTCAGGAAGGCAGTGAGTTGCTGCGCAACAGCTTTTTCAACTTTTTTTTTGTTGAGGAATTGGGGATTCGATATAGGCTGAAAGTGTTTTACATTTTCCGAGTCAACGTTTGGCTTTATCAAGAGAGGCTTTATTACTGCCACTTTTAGTGAGTTTGGTTCACATCCAATGGATAGGGAGCATTTATTATGTTCAACATAGGAGGGCCAAGCACAGGAAGTAGCTCTTTCAGTAGATTAGTTGGAATAGGGTCCAGTATGCAGCTTGAAGGTTTAGAGGCCATTACTATTTTCATGAATGTGTCAAGAGATACAGGATTAAAAAACTTGAGTGTCTCCATTGATCTTGAGTGTCTCCTGGCAGTTCTGTGCAGACTCAGGATAACTGAGGTTTGGAGAAATACGCAGATTCAAAGAGGAGTCCGTAATTTGCTTTCTAATGATCATGAAGTGAAGGCCATCCTCTCTTGTTGAATGCTGCTTTTTAGTTAGCTTTGTGACAGTATCAAATATACATTTTAGATTGTTCTTATTCTCCTCAATTAGGTTGGATAAATAGGATGATCGAGCAGCAGTGAGGGCTCTTCGATATTGCACGGTACTGTCTTTCCAAGCTAATCGGAAGACTTCCAATTTTCTGGAAGCTTGCTTCAGGACTTGGGTATTTTCTGTATACCAGCGAGCACATTTTTTGTTTTTAGGGGTGCGACTGCATCTAAGGTATTACACAAGGTTACATCCTCAGTTAGGTGGTTAATTATTATTTTGAGCCCCACATCTTCAGCTAAAAATTAATAAATAATACAAAATAGAAAAGTGTCTTGCCTGTTTTGCAAGTTATTTTTGCATTAATACTTGTCACATATCAGTTTGCAAACAATGTAAAAATAAATTTAAAAAAAATAGTAAATAAAGCCGCATATAAACAAACATGGTCTCTTTTTTGCTTTATTGAGCTTCATCAGCTCCTATTGAGCTTCAGCAGCTCCTAAATGCAGGTGTTTCCGCCTCAGTGCTTTCTGTGGTGGAGGGGCAGCCAGCTCAGTGCTTTCTGTGGTGGTGGGGCAGCCAGCTCAGCGCTTTCTGTGGTGGTGGTGGGGCAGCCAGCTCAGTGCTTTCTGTGGTGGTGGGGCAGCCAGCTCAGTGCTTTCTGTGGTGGTGGGGCAGCCAGCTCAGTGCTTTCTGTGGTGGAGGTGGGGCAGCCAGCTCAGTGCTTTCTGTGGTGGTGGGGCAGCCAGCTCAGTGCTTTCTGTGGTGGTGGTGGGGCAGCCAGCTCAGTGCTTTCTGTGGTGGTGGGGCAGCCAGCTCAGTGCTTTCTGTGGTGGAGGTGGGGCAGCCAGCTCAGTGCTTTCTGTGGTGGTGGTGGGGCAGCCAGCTCAGTGCTTTCTGTGGTGGTGGTGGGGCAGCCAGCTCAGTGCTTTCTGTGGTGGTGGGGCAGCCAGCTCAGTGCTTTCTGTGGTGGTGGTGGGGCAGCCAGCTCAGTGCTTTCTGTGGTGGTGGTGGGGCAGCCAGCTCAGTGCTTTCTGTGGTGGTGGGGCAGCCAGCTCAGTGCTTTCTGTGGTGGTGGGGCAGCCAGCTCAGTGCTTTCTGTGGTGGTGGGGCAGCCTAGCTCAGTGCTTTCTGTGGTGGTGGTGGGGCAGCCAGCTCAGTGCTTTCTGTGGTGGTGGTGGGGCAGCCTAGCTCAGTGCTTTCTGTGGTGGTGGTGGGGCAGCCAGCTCAGTGCTTTCTGTGGTGGTGGTGGGGCAGCCAGCTCAGTGCTTTCTGTGGTGGTGGGGCAGCCAGCTCAGTGCTTTCTGTGGTGGTGGGGCAGCCAGCTCAGTGCTTTCTGTGGTGGTGGGCCAGCCAGCTCAGTGCTTTCTGTGGTGGTGGTGGGGCAGCCAGCTCAGTGCTTTCTGTGGTGGTGGTGGGGCAGCCAGCTCAGTGCTTTCTGTGGTGGTGGTGGGGCAGCCAGCTCAGTGCTTTCTGTGGTGGTGGGGCAGCCAGCTCAGTGCTTTCTGTGGTGGTGGGGCAGCCAGCTCAGTGCTTTCTGTGGTGGTGGTGGGGCAGCCAGCTCAGTGCTTTCTGTGGTGGTGGTGTTCCAGCCTAGCTCAGTGCTTTCTGTGGTGGTGGGGCAGCCAGCTCAGTGCTTTCTGTGGTGGTGGGGCAGCCAGCTCAGTGCTTTCTGTGGTGGTGGGGCAGCCAGCTCAGTGCTTTCTGTGGTGGAGGGGCAGCCAGCTCAGTGCTTTCTGTGGTGGAGGTGGGGCAGCCAGCTCAGTGCTTTCTGTGGTTGTGGGGCAGCCAGCTCAGTGCTTTCTGTGGTGGAGGTGGGGCAGCCAGCTCAGTGCTTTCTGTGGTGGTGGGGCAGCCAGCTCAGTGCTTTCTGTGGTGGAGGTGGGGCAGCCAGCTCAGTGCTTTCTGTGGGGGTGGGGCAGCCAGCTCAGTGCTTTCTGTGGTGGTGGTGGGGCAGCCAGCTCAGTGCTTTCTTTGGTGGTGGGGCAGCCAGCTCAGTGCTTTCTGTGGTGGAGGTGGGGCAGCCAGCTCAGTGCTTTCTGTGGTGGTGGTGGGGCAGCCAGCTCAGTGCTTTCTGTGGTGGTGGGGCAGCCAGCTCAGTGCTTTCTGTGGTGGTGGGGCAGCCAGCTCAGTGCTTTCTGTGGTGGAGGGGCAGCCAGCTCAGTGCTTTCTGTGGTGGTGGGGCAGCCAGCTCAGTGCTTTCTGTGGTGGAGGGGCAGCCAGCTCAGTGCTTTCTGTGGTGGTGGTGGTGGGGCAGCCAGCTCAGTGCTTTCTTTGGTGGTGGGGCAGCCAGCTCAGTGCTTTCTGTGGTGGTGGGGCAGCCAGCTCAGTGCTTTCTGTGGTGGTGGTGGGGCAGCCAGCTCAGTGCTTTCTGTGGTGGTGGTGGGGCAGCCAGCTCAGTGCTTTCTGTGGTGGTGGTGGGGCAGCCAGCTCAGTGCTTTCTGTGGTGGTGGGGCAGCCAGCTCAGTGCTTTCTGTGGTGGTGGTGGGGCAGCCAGCTCAGTGCTTTCTGTGGTGGTGGTGGGGCAGCCAGCTCATTGCTTTCTGTGGTGGTGGGGCAGCCAGCTCAGTGCTTTCTGTGGTGGTGGGGCAGCCAGCTCAGTGCTTTCTGTGGTGGTGGGGCAGCCAGCTCAGTGCTTTCTGTGGTGGTGGTGGGGCAGCCAGCTCAGTGCTTTCTGTGGTGGTGGTGGGGCAGCCAGCTCAGTGCTTTCTGTGGTGGTGGGGCAGCCAGCTCAGTGCTTTCTGTGGTGGTGGGGCAGCCAGCTCAGTGCTTTCTGTGGTGGTGGTGGGGCAGCCAGCTCAGTGCTTTCTGTGGTGGTGGTGGGGCAGCCAGCTCAGTGCTTTCTGTGGTGGTGGTGGGGCAGCCAGCTCAGTGCTTTCTGTGGTGGTGGGGCAGCCAGCTCAGTGCTTTCTGTGGTGGTGGGGCAGCCAGCTCAGTGCTTTCTGTGGTGGTGGTGGGGCAGCCAGTTCAGTGCTTTCTGTGGTGGTGGTGGGGCAGCCAGCTCAGTGCTTTCTGTGGTGGTGGTGTTCCAGCCTATCTCAGTGCTTTCTGTGGTGGTGGGGCAGCCAGCTCAGTGCTTTCTGTGGTGGTGGGGCAGCCAGCTCAGTGCTTTCTGTGGTGGTGGGGCAGCCAGCTCAGTGCTTTCTGTGGTGGAGGTGGGGCAGCCAGCTCAGTGCTTTCTGTGGTGGAGGTGGGGCAGCCAGCTCAGTGCTTTCTGTGGTGGTGGGGCAGCCAGCTCAGTGCTTTCTGTGGTGGAGGTGGGGCAGCCAGCTCAGTGCTTTCTGTGGTGGAGGTGGGGCAGCCAGCTCAGTGCTTTCTGTGGTGGAGGTGGGGCAGCCAGCTCAGTGCTTTCTGTGGTGGTGGGGCAGCCAGCTCAGTGCTTTCTGTGGTGGTGGTGGGGCAGCCAGCTCAGTGCTTTCTGTGGTGGTGGGGCAGCCAGCTCAGTGCTTTCTGTGGTGGAGGTGGGGCAGCCAGCTCAGTGCTTTCTGTGGTGGTGGTGGGGCAGCCAGCTCAGTGCTTTCTGTGGTGGTGGTGGGGCAGCCAGCTCAGTGCTTTCTGTGGTGGTGGGGCAGCCAGCTCAGTGCTTTCTGTGGTGGTGGTGGGGCAGCCAGCTCAGTGCTTTCTGTGGTGGTGGTGGGGCAGCCAGCTCAGTGCTTTCTGTGGTGGAGGTGGGGCAGCCAGCTCAGTGCTTTCTGTGGTGGTGGGGCAGCCAGCTCAGTGCTTTCTGTGGTGGTGGGGCAGCCAGCTCAGTGCTTTCTGTGGTGGTGGGGCAGCCAGCTCAGTGCTTTCTGTGGTGGTGGTGGGGCAGCCAGCTCAGTGCTTTCTGTGGTGGTGGGGCAGCCAGCTCAGTGTTTTCTGTGGTGGTGGGGCAGCCAGCTCAGTGCTTTCTGTGGTGGTGGTGGGGCAGCCAGCTCAGTGCTTTCTGTGGTGGTGGTGGGGCAGCCAGCTCAGTGCTTTCTGTGGTGGTGGGGCAGCCAGCTCAGTGCTTTCTGTGGTGGTGGGGCAGCCAGCTCAGTGCTTTCTGTGGTGGTGGGGCAGCCAGCGGAACATACAGAGCATAGGGGTTGGTAATGTTCTCTAGTTGCTCCGTGATTGGCTCAGTGTTCTGTCACTCATGGGGACACTACGTCACCACCAGGTCTAAGGGTAGAGCTCGAAAATTCAAGCCCCTTGGATGTTGCCATAGAGTTACATTAGAAATGCCCATCCAAGAAGGCTCAAGGTCATTGGCCACAGTTAAAATGACGTCAAATCTACAGTAGCTTTGATTGAACTGATTACGTCAACATCATACTTTCAAAATCTTAGTTAGCAGTCATCATCATGAATAAAGTCGACAATCTACTAGCAAATCCTTTTTAATCCTTGTCATATGAAGAGAAATAATGAAGAGAAATTATAGATAAAATGTATCGGTGCTCATCGGACATTGGACATAAACATTACACAACAAGTTGGAAATCGCAAATTCAACAATGAGTGGTTTGGAAGGATTCAGTGGCTAACTGCAAGCATTGCAAAGCAATCACTAGCCTGCTATTCAGTGGAGAGGGTGTGTGGTCCCAAGTCTGGGTTTAAAGGTCTCCAATTCTGATAAACATTCAACAGTACTACTGCTACAACTACTATTATTACTATTATTACTATTATTATTATTATTATTATTATTATTATTATTATTATTACTACTACAACCCGATGGTCACTCTGACAGAGCTCCAGACTTCCTCTGTGGAGATGGGAGAACCTTCCAGAAGGACAACCAGCTCTGCAACACTCCACCAATCAGGCCTTTATGGTAGAGTGGCCAGACGGAAGCCACTCCTCAGTAAAAGGCATGACAGCCCACTTGGAGTTTGCCAAGAGGCACCTAAAGGTCTCTGACCATGAGAAAGAAGATTTTCTGGTCTGATGAAACCAAGGTTGAACTCGTTTGCCTGAATACCAAGCATCACGTCTGGAGGGAACCTGGCACCATCCCTACGGTGAAGCATGGTGGTGGCAGCATCATGCAGGGGACCTAACGTGTGCCAGGAAAACATTCCCCACACCATTACACCACCACCAGCAGCCTGTACCGTTGACACCAGGCAGGATGGGGCCTTGGACTCATGCTGCTTATGCCAAATCCTGACTCTGCCATCAACAGCATGACGCAACAGGAACCAGGATTCGTTGGACCAGGTGATGTTTTTCCACTCCTCAACTGTCCGGTGTTGGTGATCACGTGCCCATTGGAGCCGCTTCTTCTTGTTTTTAGCTGATAGGAGTGGAACCCGTTGGGGTCGTCTTCTGCAATAGCCCGTCCGTGACAAGGACCGACGAGTTGTGCGTTCCTAGATGCCGTTCTGCACACCACTGTTGTACTGCGCCGTTATTTGCCTGTTTTGTGGCCCGCTTGTTAGCTTGCATGATTCTTACCATACTCCTTCAACCTCTCATCAACGAGCTGTTTTGGCCCACAGGACTGCCGCTGACTGGATGTTTGTGGTTTACTGCACCATTCTCGGTAAACCCTAGACACTGTCGTAGATGAAAATCACTTTAAGTGATAGTTAATTGTATTTTTAACTAATGACAACAAAATTATATCAAAAGTCAAGTGAATATTGCATTGTGAAAGGCAGATACTTAATTGAATATGTATGCAAATTGAAATAGTTCAGTGAACAAGATACTTTGTGAATGTGTTTGTTGTCTCAGTCAATTGAACATTTATTTAGAGTTTTGAAGCCATTTTGATGATCTGTTTAGAATTTTGTGCTTAGAGTTGTGAAAATTGCACCAAAGTGATTGAAAAAAAGTGTATTATTATCTGTGGGGCGTGCCTTGTCTGTGTACGTGTGCAGAGTGTGTGTGTGTGTTTTCATTTGGAAACAATCTGCTGTATTTCTCCAGAGAAGCATGTTGTGTGGAGGCTCAAAGCCCACATCAAGAGGATCCATCCGGCCTCGCTGCCACAAACTCTCTTCTCCTCTCTTTCCTCTCCTCTCTTTTCCTCTTCTCCTCCCTTCTTAACCTCCTGTCCTCCCCCGCCCCTTCCCCTCTCCCCCCCCCCTCTCTCCCCCCTTCCCCCTCCCCCTACCCACTGGGATTCAGTTTGGAGTTAAAGAGGCATAGTGGTAAATGAAATAAAGTCACATTTTTTATTTATTTTTTTCTCTTCCCCAACATGTGTCCTATTACGTCTGACAGCTTGATTCTAATATCAACTCACATTGATTTATTATTTTGGTTTCAGTTCAAAAATGTGATTTAATCTCGTAAATTTAGCAGTATAGCTGGGTGCCAAGACCATTAAATACATACATCAATCT
Source organism: Coregonus lavaretus (assembly GCF_964263955.1). Classification (NCBI taxonomy): domain Eukaryota; kingdom Metazoa; phylum Chordata; class Actinopteri; order Salmoniformes; family Salmonidae; genus Coregonus; species Coregonus lavaretus. The sequence goes on along the minus strand of NW_028167123.1, from coordinate 28,574 downwards.
TGAAAAAAGTGATTATCATATTGCATCTTACGTTGGCTAAGTTAGTTCATACTGTATGGTATATAGTCCATCTGTTCTTAATTCAGTTCAGTAGCTGAGAAAGGAAACAACAGCACGTCTCTCCACTGTCAAGGTCACTTTAGGAAATATGCAAATATGTTTAGCTAATAAGGGCTTGACGTCAGTAGTTTGTAATGATGTTGGTTATTCATCTCATCAGCAGCAGAGTGTTGTGTTGTGGAAATTAACTCGAACTATCTGGCCTCCCTCCATCCTCACTAACCCATCATCTTATCCTCTCTTCTTGTGGTCTTTCACATAAAGATCATTGCGAAAAATTATAATATTTGTAGAAAATAAAACTGAAAACACTAACACATCTTCATTAAATAAATATTCAACCCCCTGAGTCAATACAAGTTAGTGTCACACCCTGATCTGTTTCACCTGTCTTTGTGATTGTCTCCACCCCCCTCCAGGTGTCTCCCATCTTCCCGATTATCCCCAGTGTATTTATACCTGTGTTCTCTGTTTGTCTGTTGCCAGTTCGTTTTGTTTCTTCAAGCCTACCAGCGGTTTTCCCCTTGCTGCTGTCTTTCTCAAGTTCCTGTTTTCTAGTTTTCCTGGTTTTGACCATTCTGCCTGCCCTGACCCTGACCCTGCCTGCCGTTCTGTACCTTGTCACACCACCCTGGATTATTGACCTCTGCCTGCCCTGACCCTGAGCCTGCCTGCCGTTCTGTACCTTGTCACACCACCCTGGATTATTGACCTCTGCCTGCCCTGAGCCTGCCTGCCGTTCTGTACCTTGTCACACCACCCTGGATTATTGACCTCTGCCTGCCCTGACCCTGAGCCTGCCTGCCGCTCTGTACCTTTTGGCTTCTGATCTGGATTACTGACCTCTGCCTGCCCTTGACCTGTCATTTGTCCCCTGTTTTTGTAATAAACTTTTGTTACTTCGACACTGTCTGCCACTGATTCTTCTCCTAAAACGTGATAGTACAAACTGGCCATGAATGGCCAGCAGACTCGGACCAACTCCGCAACGCCATCTCCTCCCAAGGAGCCACCATTGGAAGGCACAAGGAGTTGCTTCGTGGTCTCATGGAATGGTTCCAGACCTTGGCCGAATGCCAAGACCGAGCGTTTAACACATTGCTGGAGCAATTCCGTGGGTTGTCTGTTAGGCAGCCTACCACGACAGTAACCTCCCAGTCCCTCAGTAACCCGGCTGTTAGCAGCGTGGCCTCCTCGGCCACCGCGGTTTCCCGAGATCCCCGCTTACCTCCCCCGCAACGCTTCGCTGGAGAGTCAGGAACCTGTCGGGCATTTCTCGCTCAGTGTTCGCTCATCATCGAGCTACAGCCCTCCTCCTTCTCCTCAGACCATTCTAAGATAGCCTCATCACGCTGATTTCCGGGAGGGCTCTCGGCTGAGCTACGGCAGAGTGGGAACAACAGTCGGCAGTATGCTTCAGTCTGGAGGAGTTCATGCAGGAGGTAAAGAGGGTTTTCGATGCTCCATTGTCCAGGAGAGAGGCTGCCAGGAAGTTACTCCAGCTTTGGCAAGAATCCCACTGTGTGGCAGACTATGCGGTGGATTTCCGCACGTTAGCAGCTGAGTGTGCCTGGAACCCAGAGGCGCTGTTCGACACGTTCCTGCACGGAGTATCGGAGGAAGTAAAGGACGAGCTTGCAGCCCGGGAACTACCGACGGATCTCGACTCACTCATCGCCTTGACCATTCGGATCAATGGGCGACTACGGGAACGAAGGAAGGAGAGGAAGTCCGATTCCACCGCGTCCCCGACGGCTCCGTTGCCGGCCGAGAGAACCCGAGGCTACCCGAGTTCCTCCAAGAGTCTCAGAAGTAGATTCACCTGAGTTCTGAGCCGATGCAACTAGGCAGAGCTAGGCTGTCCCGATGCAACTAATTAAGTCTCCTAAGGTTCCAGTGGTATTGAGTTTCTCTTGGCTTCAGCTGGTGGTGCCATAATGGGCTCATTGCTTGAAGTCAGTGCAGTGTCTTCCTGCGGGCTGGAAAGTTGCCTCGGGTCTCTCCGCCATTCCTGCAGAGTACCAGGACCTCTGGGAGGTGTTCAGTAAGGCCCGGGACACTTCGCTTCCACCGCACCGACCCTACGACTGCAGAATTGACCTTCTCCCAGGCACCACTCCGCTCCGGGGACGACTGTACTCGCTGTCGGGTCCAATGATCCAATGAGAGCAGACTTCTGAGGCAGAATCAGAGAGATATCCAATGAGAGCAGAGATCTGAGGCAGAATCAGAGAGATATCAATCAATCAATCAATAAAATGTATTTATAAAGCCCTTTCTACATCAGGCAGAAACCTAAGAAGAAATCTAGAGAGGAAACAGGCTCTGAGGGGCGGCCAGTCCCCTTCTGGCTGTCCGGGTGGAGATTATAACAGTACATGGCCATTAAGGCCAGATCTTTCTCCAAGATGTTCAAACGTTCATAGATGACCAGCCTGGTCAGATAATAATCACAGTGGTTGTAGAGGTTGCAACAAATCAGTACATCAGGAGTAAATGTCACTTGGCTCTTCATAGCCTGGCATTTAGAGGTTGAAATAGCAGGTGCGGTAGAGAGAGAGAGTTGAAAACAGCAGGTCTGGGACAAGGTAGCACGTCCAGTGTACAGGTCAGGGTACAATAGCCGCAGGCAGAACAGTTGAAACTGGAGCAGCAGCACGACCAGGTGGACTGGGGACAGCAAGGAGTCATCAGGCCAGGTAGTCCTGAGGCATGGTCCTAGGGCTCAGGTCCTCCGGGAGGGGAGGGAGAGAGGTAGAGAGAGAGAATTAGAGGGAGCATACTTAAATTCGCACAGGACACCAGATAAGACAGGAGAATAACACCAGATATGACAAACTGACCCTAGCGCCCCGGCACATAGACTATTGCATCATAGACACTGGAGGCTGAGACAGGGGGGGTTGGGAGACACTGTGGCCCGTCTGACGACACCCCCGGACAGGGCCAACCAGGCAGGATATAACCCCACCCACTTTGCCAAAGCACAGCCCCCACACCACCAGAGGGATATCAACAGACCACCAACCTACTACCCTGAGACAAGGCTGAGTATAGCCCACAAAGATCTACTCGAATGCACGAGCCAGATGGGGCGACAAACCGGACAGGAAGATCACGTCAGTGACTCAACCCACTCAAGTGGCGCACCCCTCCTAGGGACGGCATGGAAGAGCACTAGTAAGCCAGTGACTCAGCTCCCGTAAAAGGGTCAGAGGCAGAGAATCCCAGTGGAGAGAGGGGAGCAGGCCAGGCAGAGACAGCAAAGGCGGTTCGTCGCTCCAGTGCCTTGCCGTTCACCTTTGCACCCCTCGGCCAGACTACACTCAATCATAGGACCTACTGAAGAGATGAGTCTTCAGTAAAGACTTAAAGGTCGAGACCGAGTCCGCGTCTCTCACATGGATAGGCAGACCATTCAATAAAAATGGAGCTCTATAGGAGAAAGCCCTGCCTCCAGCTGTTTGCTTAGAAATTCTAGGGACAATAAGGAGGCCTGCGTCTTGTGACCATAGCGTACGTGTAGGTATGTACGGCAGGACCAAATCAGAGAGATAGGTAGGAGCAAGTCCATGTAATGCTTTGTAGGTGTTGTGTCAATTCCTGACTACAAGCTATACCGAGCACTCAAGCCTAAATCCACCCAGGGTGCTCAAAGCACTCCCAACCTGCAGGGGGCAACCATGCAACCGGAGCTGTTGAAACCAACCACCAGGAAGTGCTCTGGGGACCATATTAACCTGCGCACCCACAAGCAGTGCATGTGCATGGCATCGAAATGTTTGGTAAAAAGCTTACTTGGCTCTCACTCATTCCTGAGAAGAGATACCAATGACCACAGCTCCTGATCATCCAAAGACGCAACTGGTAGGACAGAATGTGTTGTGAATTCATGCTTCTATATGCCCTTTTGGTTTGGTTGTAACATACAATACAATTATTAATTAAATTAAATAGTGAAGACTTCATTATGTGAACGTAGAACTTGACAGTAACGTTACTATAATCATGTGTATTGTTAAATGTTTAATTATGATATTGATATTTAAATTATTAACTTGCAATGATCCTAGGTTAATCTAAATGATGAAATGATTGTTTGGTTAGGTTTGAGGATTCAGTAACATTAGTTTATGCTTATTTTTGAGAAAGTGGAATTGAGAGTTATTTGTAACTAATCCATGGGTTTTTGTTTGTGTGGTTTGAAGGTTATCAACCTATTCTGTTCCATCTTTATGACAATAAAAAATCATAAAGTGAACAGTTTTGAGTTGTCCTTTGCGTTCATCAAGGATAAAGCCGTTTTCAAGTTTGGGCAGAGCTGTGGTCAGCCAGAAATCACGCAGAACTTGACAGTTGATAACCATCAAACCACACAAACAAAAACCCATGGATTAGTTACAAATAACTCTCAATTCCACTTTCTCAAAAATAAGCATAAACTAATGTTACTGAATCCTCAAACCTAACCAAACAATCATTTCATCATTTAGATTAACCTAGGATCATTGCAAGTTAATAATTAAATATCAATATCATAATTCCGAGAGGCAGTCCAATTCAACCTCTGGCCAAGATACGGTAAAGAGGAGGTAGACTTTGCAATCCAAGAAGCGGAGAAAGCCTGTGACAGAGCCAAAGAAACCCCCGTCACTGCTATTAACAGGGACGGCTATGAACTACAGCTGGAAAGAGCGAGGAAGCTAATCCATGATGCAAGTGGAAGCCTGAAAGACTCGGAAAAATGGGTCCCACACGATGAGACTGCAGATCTGAAAGGCAGAGTAAAAGATCTGAGAATATTCGGCAGTAACCTCGAGGCCAAAAGAACAGAATTCCTCATCGCACAGAGAATTGCAGAAGAGGACAGAAGACCTACAGAGCTTCAACCAAGAGCAGTCCCACAACCAGTGGTGAGAATAAAACCAACCAGTCTACCTAAATTCACTGGGCTTAGGAGGAATTTCCACAGATGGAGGAAAGACTGGGAGAGCCTGCAAAAGCAGGGAGAGCCGACTGGTTCAGTGGAGGTGAAGAAGTTTCAACTTCTTGACAGTGTGGACGAGAGAATATGTAGAGACCTGCGCCTGTCATCATATAACAGTGCTGAAGACATGTTTAGAGTACTCCAAAACCGGTATGGAAACAAGCCAACAATTGCTTTGGAGATAATTGAGGACCTGGAGAGGATCCCTCCTTTAAAGTCACACCAACCAAGGAAGGGTATTGACCTGATTCAAGCTGTGGAAAAGGCCCTGAATGACCTCACGGAGCTCGAAAGCAGTGGAGCCATAAAGAATCCCCTTGTCATCAGATCCATAGAGAGCAAGCTGCCGGATAACATGAAGAGGGACTGGCTGACATTCATGGTCAACCCAAGAAATGGAGTCACACCTGACAATCACTTCGACAGCCTTCTAAGATTTTTAAAGACACAAGAGGACATACTGGAGAAACTAGACCAGTTGGGTGTAAGTGAAAACCCTGAAAAGAAAGCTACGTACCCGGAGAAGCGGTATGCTTCCACAAGGTCCACGAGAAAGGGAGGATGCGTTGTGTGTGGAGATGAAAAGCACCGTGAGAAGATTTTCTTTTGTAAGCAGTTCAAAGAACTAAAGCCTAGTGAGAAGCTGAATGCTGTCGAAAGACTGGGAGCATGCAGAAGATGCCTCAGATGTCATGGGGAGGATGAGGAATGTACGGACACTTACCTTTGCAGAAACAGAGACTGCAAAAGAGGAAGCTCATCGGATCACCATTTCTTTCTCTGCTTAAAGGAGGGGCTAAGAGGAAAGAATATGTGAAAGTGGAAAAACCCAGCACCAGGAGGCAAACATTCACAGAGGAGCAAGAGAGATTAATACGTGAGCTCACCCCGGACGTGGCAGAAAAATTCAGGAATGCTTTCACCAACATGGCAAAATCACACTGCACTGGAGGAAGCCTTCCTGGGGTAATGGACTCAAGCACACGTGAATTACCAGTTATTCTTATGCTTCTCGAAGTAACTACTAACGCAGGGCAGAAAATTGGAACTCTCATTGACTTAGCATCAGACACCAACTACATCACTCACACAGCCGCCAGGAGACTGAAGCTTCGAAGTGAAAGGATCACACTAGTCGTCCATGGAGTTGGAGGCATGGCCATGAAGGTGAAGACCAAAAGATACTTACTCAAGGTGAGAGTCAAGACACCAAGAGGCACGGAGAAAGCTCATGAGCTGATCTGTTATGGGTTGGATGAGATTGCAAAATTTCACAGAGCAATCAAAGCACAACACCTCAAGAAGTTCTTCCCCGATACCAACCTGGAAGACCTTCACAGACCAGAACATGTTGAGCTTCTCATAATCCACCGGGAAGGAAGACTTGCTCCACAGAGAGTAAAGGTAGTAGGAGATCTTGTCCTGTGGGAGAGCCCTTTAGGAAAGACCGTTGGAGGAGCACATCCAGACCTCTGTGAAGTAGTGGACATGGCCCTGCACAATTCTGAAACTCATTTTGCACGATCTATGAGAATCACAGCAGCAAAGTATCAAGAAATTGCTGAGATGCAAGAATCTAGAGCTGAAACTAAAACCACTGTGATTGGCAAAGAGTTCTTGGACTGGTGGAAGTGGGACAGCATTGGTGCGGCCTGTGAACCCATGTGTGGAGGATGTCGTTGTGGTAACTGTCAACCAGGAGGCAAAGACATGACTCTTAGTGAAGAAAGAGAGCTTGAGATAATTAGGCAAGGTCTCAGTTACGTGGAGTCAGATGTGCATAGTCAGGAGCCTCACTGGGACACAAAATACCCTTGGATTGAAGATCCAAGTTCCCTGCCCAACAACAGAAGCGCAGTGGAAGCCACGTTTCTGAGGACGGAGAAACAACTCAAGAGAGAACCAGATTGGCGTGCAGCATACACAACTCAAGTTCATGAGATGGTGGAAAGGAAGGCAGCAAAGAAACTCACTAGAAAGACCATTGCCGACTGGAAAGGTCCAGTATGGTACGTCAGTCACTTGATAGCACCAAACCCACACTCTATAACTACACCTGTCCGACTGGTATGGAACAGCAGCCAGAGGTTTAGAGGAAGCAGCATGAATGACCTTCTTCTGAAAGGGCCTGATGTACTTAATCCTATTCGAGCGGTACTGCTAAGGTTCAGGAGAGGAATCCATGCTGCTCTCGGCGACATCAAAAAGATGTACAATTCTGTGTGGCTCGAAGACCTGGAGATGCACCTCCATAGATTCCTCTGGAGAGACGGTGATGATGGGGACATTGAGGAATATGCCATCACCAGGGTCAACATGGGCGATCGACCAGCAGGGTGTATCGCACAACTAGCCATGAGAGAAACAGCGAAGTTGCCCATGTTCACACATCTGAAAGAGGAACGGAGGGTCCTTGAAGAGGATTCCTACGTAGATGACATCCTGACATCCCATAATGACCTGGAAAAGCTAGACGGAACCACCAAAAAAGTCGAAGAAATCCTAAAGGCAGGTGGATTCTTCCTCAAGCCGTGGGTCCGATCAGGCCAAAGTGGGAGGCAAACATCTACATCAGAACATCCAACATCATCAGATGAAGTCTTCATCCTCCCCAACCAAGTGAGAGAAGGAGACAACAGAGCCCTTGGAGTTGGTTATTTAGTCGAATCAGACAAACTGTACCTCATGACCTCGATAAACTTCTCAAAGAGACAAAAGAAGATGAGGATCAGTCAAGATCTCGTTGGAGAGGAAGTGAGAATGAAAACTCCAAACCCACTGACCAGAAGGCAACTGCTTAGCCAAGTAGCTAGTTTGTATGACCCAATAGGCCTTGCAACACCTGCCAAACAGAAAGGAGCCATTTTAGTCAGAAAAGCATTCCAAGAAACTGGAGGCAAAGCTCTAACAAGAGACACATGGGACACACCTCTGTCTGAGAAACTTAGAGGAGAAGCAATCCGCCTGTTTGAGGAATACAGACACCTCAACCAAATTACCTTCCATAGAAGCCTGACTCCAGTCAAAAGGATTGGAGAACCCTGGGGAATAACATTCTCAAATGGGAGCGACCAGAGTTATGGAGCAGTGGCATACTTCAGGTGGGAGACCGAGCAAGGCATCCTGGTCCGACTTGTTGAGTCCAAAGCCAAGCTTACACCACTTGACCAAAAGGGAGAACCAGTGAAGGCTGAAGTCTGTGGTGCTGTGTTCGCTGCAAGACTCAGGAAATACATTGAAAAGCACAGTCGGATGCAAGTAGGACGTTGGATCCATCTGTTAGATAGTCAAACTGTGCTGGGTGCAATCCAAAGGGACAGTTATGGGTACCAGACCTTTTTTGCAAACAGAGTGGGAGAGATCCAGAAGTCCACATCAGTTGAGGACTGGAGATGGATTCCAGGTGAGCAAAACATTGCTGACCTCATGACAAGAGGAGCAACCCCAGAGGACCTCAAAGAGAACTCTGTGTGGCAGAACGGCCCAGAGTTTCTGAAACGACCTGTAGAGGATTGGCCGACAAAGTCAGCCAAAGAAGTCGCTGCAGATGCCAAAGAAGGCATAAACAAGCTCCAAAGGAAATGTTTTACAGCAGCACTGACCCGAGCGCAGGTGGGGAAAAAGATCCAACATGCTCCACGTATACCAATATCTCCAACCTCTGACAAAGGTAAAGACCTGCAAAGCAGCCCTAATGGAAGAGGGCACCAAATCCAAGTCCAAAGACCACCTTCTGGTTATTCAGTGGGGAATATCCTTAACATCAGCAAGTTCAGCAGTTTAACCAGGTTGACAAGAGTCATTGCCTGGGTGTGGAGAGCTGCCACAAGGTGGAAAGAAATGCTAGCCAAGACCACCACCACAAGCAAGCCAAAGAAAAAGGAAATTCCTTCAGCTCTTGAGATCAAGTCCAGAATCAAGAAAGCTACACTTACCATCATGGAGTGTGAAGATGCACTCAGGGATCTCTTCCTTGCAGCCCAAAAGGATGTAACCTGGCCAGACACCACACTCAGCAGGCTTGCTGTGGTCAAAGAGGAAAACACTGGACTCTTGCTCTGTGGAGGAAGATTCCAAATCTTTAATGAAGAAAAAACTGCAGTACCAATCTTGCCCTGCACGTCATGGGTATCCTCCCTTCTAGCTCAAGAAGCCCACAAGACAAATCATGAAGACATCGCAGGCACACTCCTCCGGATGAGAAGGAAAGCGTGGGTGGTAAGAGGCCGGAAACTAGCTCAAAAGATCGTGGATAACTGTGTGACATGCAGGAAACTTAAGGCCCGGAGATGCCAACAGATCATGAGTGACCTTCCATCGGAGAGAATAACACCAGCCAATCCCTTTGAGTACACCACAGTGGACTTATTTGGACCTTATGAAGTGAAGGATGAGGTGAGAAAGAAGGTGAAACTTAAGGTGTGGGGAATTGTCTTTTGCTGCATGGTGTCAAGAGCTATGCACACAGACCTTGTCAGCGACCAGTCAGCTGAAGGCTTCCTGTTAGCCTACCAAAGATTTACGGCACTGAGAGGGCATCCAAGGAAATTGTGGTCGGATCCTGGAAAAAACTTTGTCGGAGCCAGACCTGCCCTCAAGGAACTCTACATGTTTCTGGACCGGCTGGAGAAGTCGAAGCTTGAAAACGACGTTTCCAAGCATGGCACAGAATGGAGCTGGAGGATCCATCCAGCAGACTCACCTCACAGAAACGGAGCTGCTGAAGCCGCTGTCCGAACTGTGAAGCGGGCTTTACACAATCTGGGAGGTAATGGAGTCCTCACATGGGGGGAATTTCAGACTTTCCTTTATATGGCTTCCAACCTTGCCAATGAGCGGCCTATTGATGCCAGGACTCAGAGCAGAGAGGACTGTGTAGAATACATTAGCCCAAATTCACTTCTACTCGGACGAACCGGACCCAGAGGAGATCCAGGGACCTTTGACTTTGAAGGTTACTCCTACAAGAGATTAAGAACCATCCAAACAGAAGTTGACCGATTCTGGAGGAAATGGAGTCAGTTAGCCGGACCAAACCTGTTTGTCCGGACCAAGTGGCACACCGCTCACAGGAATGTGGCAATTGGAGATGTCGTCTGGCTGGCCGACCAGAACGCCTTGAGAGGTCAGTACAGGCTTGCCAGAGTTATTGACGTTAACACTGACAAGAAGGGAATCGTGAGGGATGTATATCTCCGATCCTTCCCCAGCTACCCAGTCGCAACTGTGAAGCCCACTAAAAGGATGGAAAAACATTCAATCAAGATACCAGCAACAGTTCTTCACAGGGATGTCAGACGGATAGTTGTCTTGCTTCCAGTTGAAGAGCAGCAGCAACAGGATCAAAAATAGAGTAACTGAATCCAACACATCACAGTTCTGTGTGACCTCCTTGGGTTGAAGAACCAGGAGGTCAAGTGGGAGGTGTTGTGTCAATTCCTGACTACAAGCTATACCGAGCACTCAAGCCTAAATCCACCCAGGGTGCTCAAAGCACTCCCAACCTGCAGGGGGCAACCATGCAACCGGAGCTGTTGAAACCAACCACCAGGAAGTGCTCTGGGGACCATATTAACCTGCGCACCCACAAGCAGTGCATGTGCATGGCATCGAAATGTTTGGTAAAAAGCTTACTTGGCTCTCACTCATTCCTGAGAAGAGATACCAATGACCACAGCTCCTGATCATCCAAAGACGCAACTGGTAGGACAGAATGTGTTGTGAATTCATGCTTCTATATGCCCTTTTGGTTTGGTTGTAACATACAATACAATTATTAATTAAATTAAATAGTGAAGACTTCATTATGTGAACGTAGAACTTGACAGTAACGTTACTATAATCATGTGTATTGTTAAATGTTTAATTATGATATTGATATTTAATTATTAACTTGCAATGATCCTAGGTTAATCTAAATGATGAAATGATTGTTTGGTTAGGTTTGAGGATTCAGTAACATTAGTTTATGCTTATTTTTGAGAAAGTGGAATTGAGAGTTATTTGTAACTAATCCATGGGTTTTTGTTTGTGTGGTTTGAAGGTTATCAACCTATTCTGTTCCATCTTTATGACAATAAAAAATCATAAAGTGAACAGTTTTGAGTTGTCCTTTGCGTTCATCAAGGATAAAGCCGTTTTCTAGTTTGGGCAGAGCTGTGGTCAGCCAGAAATCACGCAGAACTTGACAGTAGGTTAGCAGTAAAACCTTGAAATCAGCCCTAGCCTTAACAGGAAGCCAGTGGCTAGCACTGGAGTAATATGATAAAACATTTTGGTTCTAGTCAGGATTCTAGCAGCCGTGTTTAGCACTAACTTGTTTGTTTTAATTTATTTATTTTATTATATCTTTGTCCGGGCAGAGCATAGAGTAGAGCATTGCAGTAGTCTAATCTAGAAGTGACAAAAGCATAGATTAGATTTTCTGCATCATATTTGGACAAAAGTTTCTGATTTTTACAATGTTATGAAGATGGAAAAAAGTTGTCCTTGAATTATTCTTGATATGTTCGTCAAAAGAGAGATCAGTGTCCAGAGTAACGCCGAGGTCCTTCACAGTTTTTTTTTCATGATTAATTGTCAGATCCAACAGAAGATATCTTTGTTTCTTGGGACCTAGAACTAGCATCTCTGTTTTGTTCCAGTTTAAAAGAAAAAAAAATGCCGCCATCCACTTTCTTATGTCTGAAACAGGCTTCCAGGGAAGGCAATTTTGGAGCTTCACCATGTTTTATTGAAATGTACAGCTGTGTGTCGTCTGCATAGCAGTGAAAGTTGACATTGTGTTTCCGAATGACATCACCAAGAGGTTAAATATATAGTGAAAACAATAGTGGTCTTAAATTGGAACCTTGAGGAACACCGAAACTTACAATTGATTTGTCAGAGGACAAACTGTCCACAGAGACAAACTGATATCTTTCCGACAGATAAAATCTAAACCAAGCAAGAAGTTGTCCTTGTAGACCAATTAAGGTTTCCAATCTCTCCAAAAGAATGTGGTGATCGATGGTGTCAAAAGCAGCACTAAGGTCTAGGAGCACGAGGACAGATGCAGAGCCTTGGTCTGACGCCATTAAAAGGTCATTTACCACCTTCACGAGTGCAGTCTCAGTGCTATGATGGGGTCTAAAACCAGACTGAAGCATTTCTTATACATTATTTGTCTTCAGGAAGGCAGTGAGTTGCTGCACAACAGCTTTTTCTAAAATCTTTGAGAGGAATGAGAGATTCGATATAGGCCGATAGTTTTTAACATTTTCTGGGTCAAGGTTTGGCTTTTTCAAGAGAGGCTTTATTACTGCCACTTTTAGTGAGTTTGGTTCACATCCAGTGGAGAGGGAGCCATTTATTATGTTCAACATAGGAGGGCCAAGCACAGGAAGTAGCTCTTTCAGTAGATTAGTTGGAATAGGGTCCAGTATGCAGCTTGAAGGTTTAGAGGCCAGGACTATTTCCATTAATGTGTCAAGAAATACAGAATTAAAAAACTCTGTGCAGACTCAGGACAGCTGAGATTCGAAAAAAAAATGCAGATTCAAAGAGGAGTCCGTAATTTTCTTTCTAATGATCATGATCTTTTCGTCGAAGAAGTTAATGAATTCATCACTGCTGAAGTGAAAGCCATCCTCTCTTGTTGAATGCTGCTTTTTAGTTAGCTTTGCGACAGTATCAAATATATATTTTGGATTGTTCTTATTCTCCTCAATTAGGTTGGAAAAATAGGCTGAACGAGCAGCAGTGAGGGCTCTTCGATATTGCTCTGCACTTTCTTTCCAAGCTAGTAGGAAGACTTCCAGTTTGGTGGAGCACCATTTCCGTTCCAATTTTCTGGAAGCTTGCTTCAGGGCTCAGTTATTTTGTGTATACCAGCGAGCAAATTTTTTGTTTTTAGGGGTGCGACTGCATCTAGGGTATTACGCAAGGTTACATTTAGATCCTCAGTTAGGTCGTTAACTGATTTTTATACTCCGACGTCCTTGAGTAGGTGGAGGGAGTCTGGAAGGGCCTCTAGGAATCTTTGGGATGTCCAAGAATTTATAGCACAGCTTTTGATGGTCCTTGTTTGGGGTCTGAGCAGATTATTTGTTACGATTGCAAACGTAATAAGATGGTGGTCCGATAGTCCAGGGTTATGAGGAAAAAGATTTAGATCCACAATATTTATTCCACGGGACAAAACTAGATCCAGGGTATGACTGTGGCAATGAGTAGGCCCGGAGACGTGTTGGACAAATCCCACTGAGTCGATGATGGCTCCGAAAGCTTTTTGGAGTGGGTCTGTGGACTTTTCCATTTGAATATTAAAGTCACCAAAAATTAGAATATTATCTGCCATGACTAGAAGGTCCGATAGGAATTCAGGGAACTCAGTGAGGAACTCTGTATACGGCCCAAGAGGCCTGTAAACAGTAGCTATAAAAAGTGATTGAGTAGGCTGCATAGATTTCATGACTAGAAGCTCAAAAGACGAAAAAGCAGTGTTTTTTGGGGGGTAAATTGAAATTTGCTGTCGTAAATGTTAGCAACACCTCCGCCTTTGGGATATGGTCACTAGTGTATCCAGGATGAGAGGCTTCATTTAACACAGTCAGTTCATCAGGCTTAAGCCATGTTTCAGTCAGGCCAATCACATCAAGATTATGATCAGTGATCAGTTCATTGACTATGATGCCTTGGAAGTGAGGGATCTAACATTAAGTAGCCCTATTATTATTAATATTATTTAATAAATATTTTATTTTTGAGATATTATCACAATCTCTTTCAATAATGACAGGAATGGAGTAGGTCTTTATTCCAGTGAGATTGCTAAGGCGAACACCGCCATGTTTAGTTTTGCTCAACCTAGATTGAGGCACAGACGTGGTCTCAATGGGGATAGCTGAGCTGACTATAATATAATATATACAGTGGGGAAAAAAGGTATTTAGTCAGCCACCAATTGTGCAAGTTCGCCCACTTAAAAAGATGAGAGAGGCCTGTAATTTTCATCATAGGTACACGTCAACTATGACAAACAAAATGAGAAAAAAAATCCAGAAATTCACATTGTAGGATTTTTAATGAATTTATTTGCAAATTATGGTGGAAAATAAGTATTTGGTCAATAACAAAAGTTTCTCAATACTTTGTTATATACCCTTTGTTGGAAATGACACAGGTCAAACGTTTTCTGTAAGTCTTCACAAGGTTTTCACACACTGTTGCTGGTATTTTGGCCCATTCCTCCATGCAGATCTCCTCGAGAGCAGTGATGTTTTGGGGCTGTCGCTGGGCAACACGGACTTTCAACTCCCTCTAAAGATTTTCTATGGGGTTGAGATCTGGAGACTGGCTAGGCCACTCTAGGACCTTGAAATGCTTCTTACGAAGCCACTCCTTCGTTGCCCGGGCGGTGTGTTTGGGATCATTGTCATGCTGAAAGACCCAGCCACGTTTCATCTTCAATGCCCTTGCTGATGGAAGGAGGTTTTCACTCAAAATCTCACGATACATGGCCCCATTCATTCTTTCCTTTACACGTATCAGTCGTCCTGGTCCCTTTGCAGAAAAACAGCCCCAAAGCATGATGTTTCCACCCCCATGCTTCACAGTAGGTATGGTGTTCTTTGGATGCAACTCAGCATTCTTTGTCCTCCAAACATGACGAGTTGACTTTTTAACAAAAAGTTATATTTTGGTTTCATCTGACCATATGACATTCTCCCAATCCTCTTCTGGATCATCCAAATGCACTCTAGCAAACTTCAGACGGGCCTGGACATATACTGGCTTAAGCAGGGGGACACGTCTGGCACTGCAGGATTTGAGTCCCTGGCGGCGTAGTGTGTTACTGATGGTAGGCTTTGTTACTTTGGTCCCAGCTCTCTGCAGGTCATTCACTAGGTCCCCCCGTGTGCTTCTGGGATTTTTGCTCACCGTTCTTGTGATCATTTTGACCCCACTGGGTGAGATTCTTGCGTGGAGCCCCAGATCGAGGGAGATTATCAGTGGTCTTGTATGTCTTCCATTTCCTAATAATTGCTCCCACAGTTGATTTCTTCAAACCAAGCTGCTTATCTATTGCAGATTCAGTCTTCCTAGCCTGGTGCAGGTCTACAATTTTGTTTCTGGTGTCCTTTGACAGCTCTTTGGTCTTGGCCATAGTGGAGTTTGGAGTGTGACTGTTTGAGGTTGTGGACAGGTGTCTTTTATACTGATAACAAGTTCAAACAGGTGCCATTAATACAGGTAACGAGTGGAGGACAGAGGAGCCTCTTAAAGAAAAAGTTACAGGTCTGTGAGAGCCAGAAATCTTGCTTGTTTGTAGGTGA
This sequence comes from Coregonus lavaretus, assembly GCF_964263955.1. Taxonomy (NCBI): domain Eukaryota; kingdom Metazoa; phylum Chordata; class Actinopteri; order Salmoniformes; family Salmonidae; genus Coregonus; species Coregonus lavaretus. Next base: position 13,211 of record NW_028167123.1, on the reverse strand, counting down.
CCAAATACTTATTTTCCACCATAATTTGCAAATAAATTCATTACAAATCCTACAATGTGATATTCTGGGTTTTTTTTTCTCAATTTGTCTGTCATAGTTGACGTGTACCTATGATGAAAATTACAGGCCTCTCTCATCTTTTTAAGTGGGAGAACTTGCACAATTGGTGGCTGACTAAATACTTTTTTCCCCCCACTGTAATATATAAAATGCCATTTAGCATTAGCAGACGCTTTTATCCAAAGCAACTTACAGTCATGCGTGCATACATTTTTTGTGTATGGGTGGTCCCGGGGATCGAACCCACTACCCTTGGCATTACAAGTGCTGTGCTCTACCAGCTTAGCTACAGGACCACAAACTGACTGTGCTAGTGGCAGACTGAGCTGACTACACTGACTGTGCTAGTGGTAGACTCCACTAAGCTGACTGTGCTAGTGGCAGACTCCACTAAGCTGACTGTGCTAGTGGCAGACTCCACTAAGCTGACTGTGCTAGTGGCAGACTCCACTAAGCTGACTGTGCTAGTGGCAGACTCCACTAAGCTGACTGTGCTAGTGGCAGACTCCACTAAGCTGTCCGGCTGGCTAACAGCCTGCTGCCTGGCCTGCACCCTGTTTCATTGTGGAGCTAGAGGAGTTAGAGCCCTGTCTATGTTGGTAGATAAGATGAGAGCACCCCTCCAGCTAGGATGGAGTCCATCACTCCTCAGCAGGCCAGGCTTGGTCCTGTAGCACCCCTCCATCTAGGATGGAGTCCATCACTCCTCAGCAGGCCAGGCTTGGTCCTGTAGCACCCCTCCATCTAGGATGGAGTCCATCACTCCTCAGCAGGCCAGGCTTGGTCCTGTAGCACCCCTCCAGCTAGGATGGAGTCCATCACTCCTCAGCAGGCCAGGCTTGGTCCTGTAACACCCCTCCAGCTAGGATGGAGTCCGTCACTCCTCAGCAGGCCAGGCTTGGTCCTGTAGCACCCCTCCAGCTAGGATGGAGTCCATCACTCCTCAGCAGGCCAGGCTTGGTCCTGTAACACCCCTCCAGCTAGGATGGAGTCCATCACTCCTCAGCAGGCCAGGCTTGGTCCTGTAGCACCCCTCCATCTAGGATGGAGTCCATCACTCCTCAGCAGGCCAGGCTTGGTCCTGTAGCACACCTCCATCTAGGATGGAGTCCGTCACTCCTCAGCAGGCCAGGCTTGGTCCTGTAACACCCTTCCAGCTAGGATGGAGTCCGTCACTCCTCAGCAGGCCAGGCTTGGTCCTGTAGCACCCCTCCAGCTAGGATGGAGTCCATCACTCCTCAGCAGGCCAGGCTTGGTCCTGTAACACCCCTCCAGCTAGGATGGAGTCCATCACTCCTCAGCAGGCCAGGCTTGGTCCTGTAGCACCCCTCCATCTAGGATGGAGTCCATCACTCCTCAGCAGGCCAGGCTTGGTCCTGTAGCACACCTCCATCTAGGATGGAGTCCGTCACTCCTCAGCAGGCCAGGCTTGGTCCTGTAGCACCCCTCCATCTAGGATGGAGTCCATCACTCCTCAGCAGGCCAGGCTTGGTCCTGTTTGTGGGTGAGTCCCAGAAAGAGGGCCAATTATCTACAATTCTATATTTTAGGAGGGGCAGAAAACAGTTTTCAACCAGCGATTGAGTTGTGCGAGTCTGCTGTAGAGCTCATCACTCCCCCTAACTGGGAGGGGGCCAGAGACAATTACTCGATGCCGACAAATCTTTCTAGCTAATTTACACGCTGAAGCTATGTTGCTCTTGGTGACCTCTGACTGTTTCATCCTAACATCGTTGGTGCCGACGTGGATAACAATATCCCTATACCATCTACACTCACCAGTTTATGACTTAGCCAGCACCATCTTCAGATTAGCCTTTACGTCGGTAGCCCTGCCCCCTGGTAAACAGTGTATGATCGCTGGAGGATTCTTTTTAAGTCTAATATTGCAGGTAATGGAGTCGCCAATGACTTGGGTTTTCAATTTCTCAGAGCTAATGGTGGGAGGCTTCGGTGGCTCAGACCCCGTAACGAGTGGAGGAGAGACCTGAGAAGGCTCAGCCTCTGACTCAGACCCCGTAACGGGTGGAGGAGAGACCTGAGAAGGCTCAGCCTCAGACTCAGACCCCGTAACAGGTGGAGGAGAGACCTGAGAAGGCTCAGACCCCGTAACGGGTGGAGGAGAGACCAGAGAAGGCTCGGCCTCAGACTCAGACCCCGTAACGGGTGGAGGAGAGACCTGAGAAGTCTCTGCCTCTGACTCTGACTCGTTGCTTAATGGGGAGAACCGGTTGAAAGTTTCTGTCGGCTGAATGAGCGACACCGGTTGAGCATGCTGACAGCATTTCTTTCCAGAAGCCTTGAGAAAATTGTCCGGCTGCGGGGACTGTGTGAGGGGATTTATACTACTATCTGTACTTACTGGTGGCACAGACACTGTTTCATCCTTTCCTACACTTACATTGCCCTTGCCTAACGATTGCATCTGAAGCTGGGCTTGCAACACGGCTATCCTCACCATAAGGCGATAGTTCTCCTGTATATTATGAGTACAGCGACTGCAATTAGATGGCATAGGGTTAATGTTACTACTTAGCTTCGGCTGGTGGAGGTCCTGTAGAACCATGTCCAGATAAAGGGTCCTGTAGAACCATGTCCAGATAAAGGGTCCTGTAGAACCATGTCCAGATAAAGGGTCCTGTAGAACCGTGTCCAGATAAAGGGTCCTGTAGAACCATGTCCAGATAAAGCGTCCTGTAGAACCATGTCCAGATAAAGGGTCCTGTAGAACCATGTCCAGATAAAGCGTCCGGAGTTAAAAGTTGAATGAAAAAAGTTGAGCAAGAAAAAACAAATTACCAAAAAATAACTAAGACGTTGGTAAATTGTGTTAAATGAAGATTGATTAAACGGTCTTAAAAAGTAAAAACCGTAGCCAAGTAGCACAGCACAGCAGTATGGAGACAAGAGACACGCTCAAAACGGAGGTGACGAATGCTTGATAAGACACGCACTCTAGAGCAGAGTTCTGAGGCTGAATCAGAGAGATATCCAATGAGAGCAGAGTTCTGAAGCTGAATCAGAGAGATGTCCAATGAGAGCAGAGTTCTGAAGCTGAATCAGAGTGATATCCAATGAGAGCAGAGTTCTGAGGCAGAATCAAAGAGATATCCAATGAGAGCAGAGTTCTGAAGCTGAATCAGAGTGATATCCAATGAGAGCAGAGTTCTGAGGCAGAATCAAAGAGATATCTAATGAGAGCAGAGTTCTGAGGCAGAATCAAAGAGATATCCAATGAGAGCAGAGTTCTGAGGCAGAATCAAAGAGATATCTAATGAGAGCAGAGTTCTGAAGCTGAATCAAAGAGATATCCAATGAGAGCAGAGTTCTGAGGCAGAATACAACACATTGAGACCAACAGACCAGGCCATCACATCTCCATTCATAAATAAGTACACTGACAGTATATCATCTGGTTATTATACATGGGTATGGGACTGTGTGTGTGTGTGTGTGTGTGTGTGTGTGTTATACAGCTCTGAAACAGTCTCTCTGCCAGTTCGTATCCAGGATCCTGTCACTGAGCTGATATCTGACACGGATGATAAATACAGTGTGTTTCAATCAGTACTCAGAACGCAGGGATGGAATGACTCCCCAGTGTTGTTCTAGAATGATAAATGTAGTGTTCTGAAACACACGGTGTTATATTAAAGGACTGCTGCTGCCAGGTCTGCAATTCTGATACACTTCAACTTCGACTGGAGTGTGTTTTAAAAGTACTGGCTAATCTACTATTTATATATTCTTTATTGATTTTCTGAACCAATCCAAAAAGACGTGCTCTTGTGGGACAGACGGATTAATAACCATGTCATACCGAATAGCTAGGGTCCAGGGTTTTACGTGGTTAAAGGGAAAACTCCAGCCCAAGGATATTTTTCCGCCTCCACTTGGAACTGTGGTGCCCTCTCTGCCTGGAGTGATGATCAACTCTGTCTCAGACAATGAGAGAGAGGGACACAACAACAGAGACAAAAACAAGAGCAGAGAGAGAGAGACACACCAACTGAGAGAAAACAGAGAGAGAGAGAGAGACAACAACTGAGAGAAAACAGAGAGAGAGAGACAACAACGAGAGAGAACAGAGCAGAGAAAGAACAGAGCAGAGAGAGAACAGAGCAGAGAGAGAGACATTTATAGGTTTTAAAGATGTTCTTTATATAAATCAATCCTCACCACATTACTTTTTGGGAGCACAAACTTCTAAATAAACTCGAACTAAACTCTGAGTTTCCTTCAAACTCAATAAGAGGATTAGCATTTGATCAGAGAGGATGTTTATAAACTGTTTTTTATGTATTTGAAAAATGAAAGACTAGAATGTTATTTTTAGGTTTGTTAATCACATTGTTTACTGATGCAGCTCTACACTGTGTTCCGAGCCCAGGCTGCATCCCACATGCCCTTTGTAAGGCCCTGGTCAACAGTAGTGTACTATCTAGGGAATAGGGTGTCATAGGGCCCTGGTCAACAGTAGTGTACTATCTAGGGAATAGGGTGCCATTTGGGACGCTGCCCAGTCTTCAGAGTGTGTGATGTGTGGAGCCAGACTCACAACCATTAGTTGGAGACTACTTTCATCTCCCTCCCTCTCTCTCTGTCTGCCCCTAAAGGAGTGTGCTCATGCATGCCGCCCTTATAATCAGACATTTGGATATTCAAATGAGTAAAAAAAAAAAAGCTTTATTCACACATGTGTAGTTGACTACCAGAATACATCTAAGGGGAAGCCGGAATGACTCGTCTGGTTATCCTTCTCCTCTGTATTGTCCACTACATCAATAGAACAGAGGCAGAGGGGAGAAAGGGGAGGGGGGGAGGGGAGGGTGAAGGGGAGGGGTGGGGGAGGGGGAAGGTGAGGGGGAAGGGGAGGGTGAAGGGGAGGGGGAAGGGGAGGGTGAAGGGGAGGGGGGAGGGGGAGGAGGAGAAGGGGGAGGAGAAAGGGGTAGGAGAAAGGGGAGGGGAAAGGGGAGGAGAAAGGGGAGGGGAAAGGGGAGTAGAAAGGGGAGGGGAAAGGGGAGGAGAAAGGGAAGACGGAGACGTGTGGAGCTAAACACACAAACACACACAACACACACACAACACACACACAACACACACACAACACACACACAAGGACAGAAGAGCTGGTTGCCACCCAGGGTCGTCTAAACACACTGCTATCCCTAAAAACAAAACACACACACACTAACCCTAACAGAACACACACACACACTAACAGAACACACACACTAACAGAACACACTAACACTAACAGAACACACACACTAACAGAACACACACACACACACTAACAGAACACACACACACACACTAACAGAACACACACTAACCCTAACAGAACACACACACACACTAACAGAACACACACACTAACAGAACAAACACTAACCCTAACAGAACACACACTAACAGAACACACACTAACAGAACACACACTAACCCTAACAGAACACACACACACACTAACAGAACACACACACTAACAGAACACACACTAACCCTAACAGAACACACACACACACTAACAGAACACACACTAACAGAACACACACTAACCCTAACAGAACACACACACACACTAACAGAACACACACACTAACAGAACACACACACACACTAACAGAACACACACACACACTAACAGAACACACACACTAACAGAACACACACACTAACAGAACACACACACTAACAGAACACACACACACACTAACAGAACACACTAACACTAACAGAACACACACTAACCCTAACAGAACACACACACACACTAACAGAACACACTAACCCTAACAGAACACACACACACACTAACAGAACACACACACACACTAACAGAACACACACACACACTAACAGAACACACTAACACTAACAGAACACACACACACACTAACAGAACACACTAACACTAACAGAACACACACTAACCCTAACAGAACACACACACACACTAACAGAACACACACTAACCCTAACAGAACACACACACACACTAACAGAACACACACACTAACAGAACACACACACACACTAACAGAACACACACACACACTAACAGAACACACACACTAACAGAACACACACACTAACAGAACACACACACTAACAGAACACACACACTAACAGAACACACACACTAACAGAACACACACACACACTAACAGAACACACACACTAACAGAACACACACACTAACAGAACACACACACTAACAGAACACACACACTAACAGAACACACACACACACTAACAGAACACACACACTAACAGAACACACACACTAACAGAACACACACACTAACAGAACACACACACTAACAGAACACACACACTAACAGAACACACACACACACTAACAGAACACACACACACACTAACAGAACACACACACTAACACTAACAGAACACACACTAACCCTAACAGAACACACACACACACTAACAGAACACACTAACCCTAACAGAACACACACACACACTAACAGAACACACACACACACTAACAGAACACACACACACACTAACAGAACACACTAACACTAACAGAACACACACTAACCCTAACAGAACACACACACACACTAACAGAACACACACACTAACAGAACACACACACACACTAACAGAACACACACACACACTAACAGAACACACACACTAACAGAACACACACACTAACAGAACACACACACTAACAGAACACACACACACACTAACAGAACACACACACTAACAGAACACACACACTAACAGAACACACACACTAACAGAACACACTAACACTAACAGAACACACACACACACTAACAGAACACACACACACACTAACAGAACACACACACTAACAGAACACACTAACACTAACAGAACACACACACTAACAGAACACACACACTAACAGAACACACACACACTGAGTATTTATCAGACTCCTCTCATAGGAAGCTCAACGCTGCCAGGTGACTAGTATCATGTAGGGGAGGGTGTCTCTGTGTGTGTGGGTGTGTGTGTGTGTGTGTGTGTATGTGTGTGTGTGTGTGTGTGTGTGTGTGTGTGTGTGTGTGTGTGTATGTGTGTGTGTGTGTGTGTGTGTGTGTGTGTGGGTGTGTGTGTGTGTGTGTGTGTGTGTGTGTGGGTATGTGTGTGTGTGTGGGTATGTGTGTGTGTGTGTGTGTGTGTGTGTGTGTGTGTCTGTGTGTGTGTGTGTGTGTGTGTGTGTGTGTGTGTGTAGGGGAGGATGTAATCACCATGACAGTGATGAAAGATAAATGTCCCATGGGGCCGTCCCTTAAGCCTCTGCACATGTGCACCACACTGTGCACACACACACACACACACACACACACACACACACACACACACACACACACACACACACACACCGCCTCCCACTGAAAATATGACTACTGTTTGTTTGCCATGCTATGCTACGTAGCGATTGATAAATTAGCCTGTTGTAGCTTCGGCCTAGCATGCAGCATACTATTGCACTCCCTTTCTGGCTATGCCTGTTAACTGCTGCTATATTTATGCATATGTTTACCAATTTATATGTATATTTAATATGCAAATTGTCATTGATTATTGCCATTAACAGACGATTAATTCAGTATGTTAATAATCCTAACCCTAACCCTCACCTTAACCCTTACCCTTATTATAAACCTAACCATCACCTTAACCCTAGACCTAACCTTAACCCTTACCCTTACCCTAACCCTTAATCTAAATCCAACCGTAAGCTTAACCCTAGCCCTATCCTTAACCCTTATTCTAAACCTAACCTTCACCTTAACCCTAGCCCTAACCTTAACCCTTATCCTTACCCTAACCTAACCCTAACCCTTATTCTAAACATAACCGTAACAATAACTCTTATTATAAACCTAACCCTATCCTTAACCCTTATTCTAAACCTAACCATCACCTTAACCCTAGCCCTAACCTTAACCCATACCCTAACCCTTATTCTTAACCTAACCTTAAGCTTAACCCATTCTCATCGACGGGGCTGTAGTGGAACAGGTTGAGAGCTTCAAGTTCCTTGGTGTCCACATCACCAACGAACTATACATTTACATTTACATTTACGTAATTTAGCAGACGCTCTTATCCAGAGTGACTTACAAATTGGTGCATTCACCTTATAGCCAGTGGGATGGGGTAAGGGGGGGGTAGAATGATTACTTTATCCTATCCCAGGTATTCCTTAAAGAGGTGGGGTTTCAAATGTCTCCGGAAGGTGCCGAGGGGTGCGCTCGGTGTCAGCTTCGCCCTCCCCCCGCCTCTTCGTCTCTGTTTAACTGATTTACTGTACTTATCAATGTGTGCCTCATGTTTTAGACAGGTTTAAAAAGGACTGCTAAAATGTAGCAGAATCGTGGCTTTATATTAACATCTTAGAGCTAGCAACATTGATAAAATATGTAAAAATCTAAGTGACAATAGTGTTCTAGAAAGTCTATGGCTGAGCGACAGCTCCATAAACCAGTTAAACTTTTTAGTGTGATAAAAACACACTGGGTGACAAGACTGGATCTTTTCAGCTAGCACAAAGTAATTTAATCTCAGCTGCCTCCAGGCTCTCAGACCCCCACTGTGCCCCTACCAATGAGCTGGGCAGTGTCATCGTCTGAGGGGTGGGAGTCCACCCCTCCCTCCTCAGTATCAGAGTCTGACTCCTCCCTCATATCCCAGGATGGGCGAGTCACAGTGAGTGGGAGAGCCTAGGCACTGGGCGGTGGTTACTGTAGTGACAGTGGCAGAATAGGCCCCTGGATTGCCAGAGGGGAAGCCTGGGTTGGATGGGCGGAGCAGAGGGGTGCGCTCGGTGTCAGCTTCGCCCTCCCCCCCTCTTCGTCTCGACCACTTGCCCTCTCATCCTCAGACTCGGACTCAGAGTACTCCGGATTGGGCCGGGTTACACGTTGTTTGCACACAGGGCAAGTTTTCTTAGTCCCTGTAAGCCAGGGATCCACACACTTGCTGTGGTACGCGTGTGAGCAAGGCAAAACTCGCAGTTTGTCTCCCTCTTCATCCAGACAAATAGCACAAACATCATATTCATCACCTTTAGTGAACTTGGTCAGCCTATTTTTCCTCATCCTTTTCCTGTACTGCACACAACGCACAATCAGGAAGACAACCATCACAAGGATGATCATGCCCACCACTCCGGTGAAGGGGATGAGATAGTACGAGAGTGGGAAGGCAAATTCCGGCTTGAGGATCACATAGGCCCCTTGTTCAGGAATGATGAAGGTCCTGAGAATTTGGGAGGCGTAGTAGCTGGTGAATACTGAGGGGATCTCAATCTCCTCTGCAATGGTTTCATTGCTGTAGTTCATGTTGAGTAGAGTCTCTGAGTACATGTTGAGTAGAGTCTCTGAGTACATGTTGAGTAGAGTCTCTGAGTACATGTTGAGTAGAGTCTCTGAGTACATGTTGAGTAGAGTCTCTGAGTACATGTTGAGTAGAGTCTCTGAGTACATGTTGAGTAGAGTCTCTGAGTACATGTTGTGAACGATGGCTGCACTGAATCCAGCTTGCTGTGCATGCAGCACCTTGATATCAAAATTGCAGTCACAGCGTCGGATGAGGACTATGAACTTAGTAGTGGTAGTGTTGGGATCACTAGATGTGGGCCGTGGTGCTGGAGGTTCTATCGGAGTGACTAACCCTAACCCTAACCCGTTGAGTGGACGGGACTCTACTAACCCATAAGTCCCTCTTTGGGTAGTGATGATCCAAACGAGGCAGACAGGTCCTCAAACAACATGTTGGTCCTATTGCTGTAATGAGCATAGATGTATGCGTGTGCAGGTAAGGGAGCCAGTGTGCAGCACAGCACCAGAGTGAGAATGCCCAGTCGGGCACCCACGCACCACAGACCCAGCATCCTGCCTCACTGTCTGTCTGGAGAATGGGATGAGTAGGGCCAGGTAGCTGGGAAGTTCAGCCAGTGTCTTGTTGTTTTGTCCAGTTCTTCACTATCATGGGCCAAACACACCAAGACAGTCGTGAAGAGGGCACGACAAAGCCTATTCCCCCTCAGGAGACTGAAAAGATTTGGCATGGGTACTCAGATCCTCAAAACAATTCTACAGCTGCACCATCGAGAGCATCCTGACTGGTTGCGTCACCGCCTGGTATGGCAACTGCTCGGCATCTGACCGCAAGGCACTACAGAGGGTAGTGCGTACGGCCCAGTACATCACTGGGGCCAAGCTTCCTGCCATCCAGGACCTCTATACCAAACAGTGTCAGAGGAAGGCCCTCAAAATTGTCAAAGACTCCAGCCACCCTAGTCATAGACTGTTCTCTCTGCAACCACACGGCAAGTGGTACCGGAGTGCCTAGTCTAGGTCCAAAAGACTTCTCAACAGCTTCTACCCCCAAGCCATAAGACTCCTGAACAGCTAATCATGGCTACCCGGACTATTTGCACTGCCCCCCCCCCCCCCCCCCCACCCCATCTTTTTACGCTGCTGCTACTCTGTTAATTACTTATGCATAGTCACTTTAACTCTACCCACATGTACATATTACCTCAACTACCTCAACTAGCCGGTGCCCCCGCACATTGACTCTGCACCGGTACCCCCCTGTACATATAGCCTCCCTACTGTTATTATATTTTACTTCTGCTCTTTTTTTCTCAACACTTTTTTGTTGTTATTTTATTTTACTTTTTTATTGAAAATAAATGCACTGTTGGTTAAGGGCTGTAAGTAAGCATTTCACTGTAATGTCTGCACCTGTTGTATTTGGCGCATGTGGCCAATACAATTTGTTTTGATTTGATTTGATTTTATATTCTAAACCTAGCCCTAACCTTAACCCTTATTCTAAACCTGACCGTCACCTTAACCCTTATTCTAAACCCAAACCTAAACTTAACCCTAACCCTTATTCTAAACCTAACGCTAACCTTAACCCTAACCCTAACCCTAACCCTTATTCTAAACCTAACCCTAACCTTAACTCTAACCCTAACCCTAACCCTAACCCTAACCCTTATTCTAAACCTAACCCTAACCTTAACTCTAACCCTAACCCTTATTCTAAACCTAACCCTAACCTTAACTCTAACCCTAACCCTTATTCTAAACCTAACCCTAACCGTAACCTTATGCAGCAGTTGCTAATCAACAGATAGTTTGTTGATATAATGACCATCTGTAGAGCATCTACAGATGGACTATACAGACTATCCAAATAAAGGGCTCTATTCAATCCGCATGGTGGAAATCAGAGTTATAGCGTGATTGAAATTCATGGTAAACGCTTCATATGTTGGGTGAATTGGAAATTACCTTTACATTTCTATCTCTTCAGCTTAACAGATTTAAAAGAGCCCAAAGTGTGACCAAACAGTGTTCTTCAGAGCTGTAGGAGAGAGACTGGCCTCACTGGCCAGACTGGCAACATATTTAGAGGGGGGAAGGAGAAGGTGTGTATATGTGAGAAAGACAGAAAGACAGAGAGGAGAGAGGAGAGAGAGGAGAGAGGAGAGAGAGAGGAGAGGAGAGAGAGAGAGAGAGAGAGAGGAGAGAGGAGAGAGGGGAGATAGAGGAGAGAGAGAGAGGAGAGGAGAGGAGAGAGAGAGAGAGAGAGAGAGAGGAGAGAGGAGATAGAGGAGAGAGAGAGAGGAGAGAGGAGAGAGAGGAGAGAGAGAGGAGAGAGAGTGGAGAGAGAGGAGAGAGGAGATAGAGGAGAGAGGAGAGAGAGGGGAGAGTGGAGAGAGAGGGGAGAGGAGAGAGAGAGAGAGAGAGAGAGAGAGAGAGAGAGAGGAGAGAGAGGAGAGAGAGTGGAGAGTGGAGAGAGAGGAGATAGAGGAGAGAGAGGGGAGAGTGGAGAGAGAGGGGAGAGAGGAGAGAGGAGATAGAGGAGAGAGGAGAGAGAGAGGAGAGTGGAGAGAGAGTGGAGAGAGGAGAGAGAGGGGAGAGGGGAGAGAGTAGAGAGAGAGGGGAGAGGAGAGAGAGGAGATAGAGGAGAGAGGGGAGAGAGGAGAGAGAGGAGAGAGGAGAGAGGAGAGAGAGGAGAGAGAGGAGAGAGAGGAGAGAGAGGAGAGAGAGGAGAGAGAGTGGAGAGTGGAGAGAGGAGATAGAGGAGAGAGAGGGGAGAGTGGAGAGAGAGGGGAGAGAGGAGATAGAGGAGAGAGGAGATAGAGGAGAGAGGAGATAGAGGAGAGAGGAGAGAGAGAGGAGAGTGGAGAGAGAGGGGAGAGAGGAGAGAGAGGGGAGAGGGGAGAGAGTAGAGAGAGAGGGGAGAGAGAGAGAGAGAGAGATAGGAGAGAGGAGAGAGGAGAGAGAGGAGAGAGAGTGGAGAGTGGAGAGAGAGGAGATAGAGGAGAGAGGAGAGAGAGGGGAGAGTGGAGAGAGAGGGGAGAGAGGAGAGAGGAGAGAGGAGATAGAGGAGAGAGGAGAGAGAGAGGAGAGTGGAGAGAGAGGGGAGAGAGGAGAGAGAGGGGAGAGGGGAGAGAGGAGAGAGGAGATGGAGAGAGAGAGGAGAGTGGAGAGAGAGGGGAGAGAGGAGAGAGAGGGAGAGGGGAGAGAGTAGAGAGAGAGGGGAGAGGAGAGAGAGGAGATAGAGGAGATAGAGGAGAGAGGAGAGAGAAAGGAGAGTGGAAGAGAGGGGAGAGAGGAGAGAGGAGATAGAGGAGAGAGGAGAGAGAGGAGAGAGAGGAGAGAGGAGAGAGAGGAGAGAGAGGAGAGAGGAGAGAGAGGAGAGAGAGGAGAGAGGAGAGAGGAGATAGAGGAGAGAGAGAGATAGAGGAGAGAGGAGAGAGAGGAGAGAGGATATAGAGGAGAGAGAGGAGATAGGAGATAGAGGAGAGAGGAGAGAGAGAGGATAGTGGAGAGAGAGGAGAGAGGAGATAGAGGAGAGAGAGGAGAGAGGGGAGATAGAGGAGAGAGAGAGGAGAGGAGAGAGAGAGAGGAGAGAAGAGATAGAGGAGAGAGAGAGAGAGGAGAGAGGAGAGAGAGGAGAGAGGAGAGAGAGTGGAGAGTGGAGAGAGAGGAGAGAGGAGATAGAGTAGAGAGGAGAGAGAGGGGAGAGTGGAGGAGAGGAGAGAGAGAGAGAGGAGAGAGAGAGAGAGAGAGAGGAGAGAGGAGAGAGAGGAGAGAGAGTGGAGAGTGGAG